>NC_136063.1:834952138-835009638 GCF_964261635.1 Lissotriton helveticus | reverse complement strand
AACAAGAAACACAAGGGAGGAATGTTGGGGTAATTAAAGCAGGACAAAAAGTGGAGTCGTGTGCCAGGGGGTGGTAAAGCAATCAAACAGCTGGGAGGAGGCGGGGGAGGAAGGAAACCAACATGAGACGGAGCAGCAACGGCAGGGCTGAATTAGGAACTATGCTCGGTTTCGTTGCTGAAGAGTAAACCAGGCTAGAGGGGCTGGGGGGGAGGGCCGAGGATAGGCTGAAAACAAGCTGCAAGCGGTTGGGATTTCAGATGGTCCTCATTAGTTTAAAGCAGTTAGCGTAGATTCGCTGAAAACACAAGCGCTAATTAAGCAAACACACACGTTTTAAAGCCTTCTACAGTTATTGAGCCACAAGGATGTTAACAGTGACTGATCTTTCCTTTACCTCCTCATGGCTGGGGTACTAGGTGAAAGAGGCAAAAGCAGCTGCCGGGAGCAGCTGATGGATGCTTTAGTTTTGATATGGCGTGTTAAACGGGGACCTGGAGGGTCGGCCGAGCACAAGGGGAGAGGCCTCCGGTGAGGGCCGTCTCCAGCGATCGTACAGACAAGTAACTTCCCCCCCACAGATGGACACCACACTAAGATCAGATTAACACCTTTTATAGGCAGTTCTTGAAGTAAGGTAGTACGATACAAGGAGATCAGGACACGATGATCCTCTCAATTCTAGTCTCTAGTAGGGAAAGGGGGTAGCGGGACAGTCTTGGTACCTCCTGGTACTGAGGTGAAAACGGCGGTAGCTCACAATCCTCGAGCTCGGTGTTAGGACGGGTCGGACCGCGGCAGCGCCAGCAGGTCCCGAAGAGGTCGTAGATGGCAACGGGCCGCGGCAGCGCCAGCAGGTCCCAACGAGGATGACGGTTACAACGGGCCGCGGCAGCGCCAGCAGGTCCCACGAGGATGAAGGTTGCAGAAGGCCGCGGCAGCGCCAGCAGGCAGGACGATAGTTCACAAGGCAGGGCTGCGGCAGCGCCAGCAGTCCGTCAAGGATGAGTTCTTCTCGGTGTCTCTCGACTCCAGGATACAACTGCCTTCCTGCTCTGGGGCTGCCTCAGTTATAGGTCTGGCACCCTTTGATGGCCGGACCCTCGCACTGGGAGGTCGGGAGGTCCAGGATGAGGGAGTCCAGACACCCAGCAGGGGGGTGGAGCCAGCACCCGGGGAGGCTGGGGGCGATCGGCACCTGGCGGGAGAGAGCCATCGACACTTCTTTCTCCCATTAGCCTGCCAAGTGGTCCGTTCACCTCCTGGGTGGATGGTGGTGCCGGGGTGGCGGGGCCTGGCCAGGTCCAGGGTTGGGGTCGAGCTGAGGCCACGCGGCCGCGTGGTGCAGTGTCCAAGATGGTGGCTGGGCCGGGCAATGGGGCTGACGGGGGCCCGGGCCCGTGACAGAGACATCCGGGAGCAGGCGTCCCGGAGGGGACGGGTTGCGGGTTGCTTCTGCGGGTAGCCCCCGGGGAGCCGGTGTCTGGGCCCTGTCATGCGGGGAGGGAGCGAGCCCTTCGTGGGGCCTGTCCAACATGGCGCACTCGCACATTTCTTTTGTTGTGTACTTGGCACGCAAACTTTGACGGCGCCTGTGTTGTCAATTTCAATAAGAAAACATGTTTGCGCCAAGCACATGACAAAAGAAATGTGCTTCAATTAAAGCGCAGCGGTAGGAGGCAATGGGTGGCGGCCACCACTGTTGATTTTATGGCAGTAAAGCGAGGGCATGCATTAGTGCTCATGGCACATTGGCTTACAGAACAAGGTGAAGGAAGAGGCACAGAACAAAAGAAAAGACAATGTGAACCAGAAGGGATATAAAATGTGAGACAGGTCACAGACATAAAGAAGGGCACAGTAACAAAGACGGTCGTTGAGAAAAAAAACAAGCTCTCGGCATTGCTGTGGCGGGGAAGGCATTACTTTGTAGTCTGATGGGGTGGGAGCCTTTGACGTGATGCGAGGCACAAATGGTGGAATGGTGGTGTGCAGGCGGCTTCCTTTCAAGTCGGAGGGGGCGGGGGAGCAAATTGTGTGCGCACGGAGCACATGCACTGTCGATAATCCGCATTGAAAACCCCCATGGTAAGCTTTCCTGGAGCAGCTCTCTATATCTCTCGCAGAGCGATTGCTACACAATATGCTAGGCGAGACCTAAAAATAGGGGAGAGGTAGGAAAAAAAGCAGTAAAAAACGAGTCTAAAGCAGGAGAAAACAGTAGGTTTATATTTTGGACCAAAATAAGTGGAGCCACGTACTGTTCCAACCCAAGATGCACAGCATGAAACGAGTTCACAAACAACTCGAGCTCCAACAATTTTTTTTATTATTAATTCCTTTCATTTTATCTCGTTATTGGTAATCCATTTTGATCTAAATAATAACTGTGGTGACAAAGCATAATTAAAAACTAAATAATTAGAGTACTCACGTCAGAATGTATCTTTAATGTAAATGATTAAGACTTCGAAAATGACACTTATTAATTTTGCGTTTAGATACAGTGTTTGGGGGCACGTAAGAATCATAGGAATTAATAATGAAAAAAATTGTTGGTACTCGAGTTGCTTGTGAACTCATTTCATGCTGTGCATCCTGGTTTGCTCTCATGCTGCTGATATGTTACAGCACAAGAGCAGAGCAGAGATTGGCTGGAGCGGACTGCTTCGACGCTTCCACAGGTACTTGGGCTTTTTGCCTGCTCTCGAGCCAGCAGTCTGTCAACTGGGTGAAGAAGTTTACACGGCGCATGTCAGACTGGCCATCACAAGACGGCCGGCCAAAATAACAGACAGTGTAAAATGGTGGAGTGAGCACCAGTCCCCTACTGCTAGTCCACAGCATTGGCCGCGCCCCCAAACATGGCTTGGCTAGAGAAAAAATAAAATAAAATGGTAAATTCATTTTACCGTTTTATTTATCACCTTTGGGGTGCTGGCAACAGGGGTGCAACTCTCCTTTGCCCTAATGGAGGATTTTCTTCTGCCTCCCGCTAAACTGCTTCCCTGAATGAAAACCCTATATCATCAAGCTGCTAATAAACTTAGAAGTGCTCTTGTATGTTGCTACATGTGGCCCTTCTCCACCCCCTCTCCTGCATAGATGATCGAGCAAGGGAAGCGGAGAGAAAAGTGCAGTGATGAGCCCCCCTTGCCTCTATTAAAATAACCTGAATGACATCCCAACAATGCTGTTGGCAGTGGCTTAATGCAAAATGATGCCCCCCCTTTCTGAAGAATATGACGAGTCTCCCTTATCTCAGATATTCATTAGCCTTGGGTTGAAAGGGAGCCCCTTAAGCATTTGGTGACCCCTGAAAGGGCAGGCCTGCTCCTGTGCCATAGGTTCCTATGTTACGCTCCTTGCTGTCGGTATTGGGACATGGTAACTTGCAGCTCCTCACACTTACATGCTCACAAGCCGACTTTAGATTCTCTCACCCTATGTGTATATCAGTGTCCGATCAGTATCACTTTTTCACAAGCAGAGTTTGAAACAAGGGCTCCCTTCTCGTCTGTTCTTGTGCCTCGCCCGCTTTCTCCTCTTCCCCTCTAGTCTGATAGACATCTAGATGCATATTGCTAATATTTTAAATACCTCCAGGTGTCATACTGGATGCAGAAGCTTTAAAGCGGTAGTGCTGCACATTCGTAGTTGGCAGTGTATGGCTCTGCAGGGATTCTGTTTTGCTCCAGGAATGACGCGTGGAGCCTTTGTAGGTGCCATTTGTACTCGCTGTCAGTTCCTGTTTTTTCCACCCCACTAGACGCAATCCAAACCTGCATCTTTAAGACTGCTGTTGGCTCAAAAAAGAAGGTAGGCGGAAGGTAGGCAGTGTGCAAGGGAAATGTCACCTCTCAAATAGACAAGTTTTAAACCTTATAGTAACCACAACAAGCAAATGTCTGTGACAGACCCTCATAAGGTTTGTGTTAGACGGGGACCCCGAGGGTCGGCCGAATACTGGGGGAGAGGCCTCCGATGAGGGCCGTCTCCGGCGATCGTACAGACAGGTCACCACCCTCCCCACAGATAGACACCACACCAGGATGAGATCGACACTCTTTATATATGGTTCTTGCGGCAAGGTTATCAGCGGTACAGGATTCAGGACTCGAGGGTCCTCTCAATTCTAGTCTCTGTAGGGAAAGGGGTAGCGGGACAGTCTTTTTACCGGGTCGGTACCGGGGGGGGTGGTAAGAGAGAAGCTCACAATCCTCGAGCTTAGGAGTCTGCAAGGTCGGGCCGCGGCAGCGCCAGCAGGCCAAGGCGATGGTTCAAGTACAGAGGGCCGCGGCAGCGCCAGCAGGCCAAGGCGATCGTTCAAGTACAGAGGGCCGCGGCAGCGCCAGCAGGCCAAGGCGATGGTTCAAGTACAGGGGGGCCGCGGCAGCGCCAGCAGGCCAAGGTGGTAGGTCACGTTGCAGAGAGCCGCGGCAGCGCCAGCAGGCCAAGATGATGGTTTCACGAGGGTGGGCCGCGGCAGCGCCAGCAGGCCAAGACGAAGGGTTCACAGGGCAGGGCTGCGGCAGCGCCAGCAGTCCGTCAAGGATGAGTTCTTCGCGGTGTCTCTCGAATCCAGGATACAACTGCCCTCCTGGTCTGGGGCTTCCCCAGTTATAGGTCTGGATCCCTTTGATGTCCGGACCCTCGCGCCTTGAGGTCTGGAGGTCCGGAATGAGGGGGTCCCGACACCCAGCAGGGGGTTGGAGCCAGCGCCCAGGGAGGCCGGGGGTGATCGACACCCGGCGGAGGAGAGCCGTTGACGCCTTCTTCTTTCATCGACCTGCCAAGTGGTCTCTTTACCTCCTGGGTGGAGGTTGGTGCCCCGATGTCGGGGCCGGGCCAGGCCCAGGGTTGGGGTCGAGTCGAGGCCATGCGGCCTCGTGCTGTAGTGTCCAAAGATGGTGGCTGGGCCGGGGCCATGGTGCTGACGGGGACCAGGGCCAGCCGGTACGGGAGGGTTCAGGAGCTGGCGTCCCGTTGTGGACGGGTTGTGGGTTGCCTCGGGGGGTTGCCGGGGTGGCTCTTGCTGGGGATTCAGGGAGAGCCGGGGTCCGGGCCCCGTTGTGCGGAGGGGGGGACGGCCCAGCCACGAGGCCTGTCCAACATGCGTCCCCCCCCAGCTGAAGGCAGGGAGAGTCAGCCATCCTCTTGGGGACTCTCCTCGCCGAGGCGGAAAAAGCGTGACAGGCCGTCTGCGTTGGCGTGGTCCTGGCCTGGACGATGCTCCACAGTGAAGTCCATCCCCTGTAAGGAGATGGACCAGCGCAACAGTTTCGGGTTCTCCCCCCGCATCTGCATCAGCCATTGAAGGGGTCGGTGGTCTGTCTGCACCCGAAAGGGGGTGCAGAAGAGGTAGGGCCGGAGCTTCTTGAGGGCCCATACTACGGCGAAGGCCTCCCTCTCGATGGTGCTCCAGCGCTGTTCCCGGGCCAGCAGGCGTCGGCTGATGAATGCCACTGGCTGATCGACTCCCTCGGTGTTGAGTTGGGAGAGGACGGCCCCCACGCCATGATCGGAGGCGTCCGTCTGCACGATGAATTCCCGGCCGTAGTCGGGAGCCTGGAGCACGGGGGCAGTGCACATGGCGGCCTTCAGCTTCTCGAAGGCCGATTGGCAGTCCGGAGTCCAGTTGATCGTTTTGGGGCTCTTCTTGGATGTGAGCTCCGTGAGGGGCCCCACGATGCTGCCATAGTCCTTCACAAACCGCCGGTAGTACCCGGTGAGCCCCAGGAAGGCCTGGACCTCGGTTTGGGTCGTAGGGGGTTGCCAGGCCTGGATGGCAGCGATCTTGAGCTGGAGGGGGGCCACCAGACCGCTTCCCACCTGGTGTCCTAGGTAGGTCACGGACCCTTGGCCCACCTGACATTTGCTGGCCTTGAGGGTGAGCCCGGCCTGCTGGAGGGCGTGTAGAACGTCCCGCAGGTGGCGGAGGTGGTCGGTCCAGTGGTGACTGTACACAGCGATGTCATCCAGGTAGGCGGCGCTGAATCCTTCGAGGCCCGCCAGTACCTGGTTCACGAGTCGTTGAAATGTTGCCGGAGCGTTTTTCATGCCGAATGGCATCACCCTGAAGGGGTAGTGACCGTCCGGGGTAGAGAAGGCGGATCGTTCTTGGGCCCTGGGGGTGAGGCCAATTTGCCAGTAGCCCGCTGTTAAATCGAAGATGCTCAGGTAGCGGGCGGCCCCCATACGGTCAATTAGCTCATCTGCCCGGGGGATAGGGTGAGCATCGGTCCTGGTAACGGCATTCAGTCCCCGGTAGTCCACACAGAACCGGAGCTCAGGGGCAACGCCCGGGGCGGCGGCCTTGGGGACCAGGACGACGGGGCTGGCCCAGGGGCTGTCCGAGGGTTCGATCACTCCCAGTGTTAGCATCTTGGACACCTCGGTCTGGATGCAGGCGCGCACCTGATCTGGTACGCGGTACGCCCTGTGGCGAATAGGGGGGCTGTCCCCGGTGTCCACATCGTGAAGGCACCAGGGGGTGACCCCAGGGGTGAGAGAGAACAAGGATGCGAATCGTGTCAGGAGAGCTAGACAGTCTTGACGTTGCTCCGGGGCCAAGGCCTCGGAGAGTCTGACCCCTTCCACGGAGCCATCCTGCTCGAGGGTCCTCAGCAGGTCCGGAAGGGGCTCGGAGTCTTCTTCCGTCCCATTATCAGTAGCCATCAGGAGACTGAGTTCTGAAGGTACAAAATGGGGCTTGAGTCTGTTGGCGTGGAGGACCCGTAGGGGGTTCCGGGAAGTTTCCATGTCGATTAAGTAGGTGACGGGCCCCTTGCGTTCGATCACCTTGAAGGGCCCGGACCATTTGTCCTGTAGAGCACAGGGTTCAACCGGGGACATCACCCAGACCTGCTGTCCCGGCGCGAACTCGAGGTAGGAGGCGTGCTGGTCATACCATTTCTTCATGTCTTCCTGACTGGCTTCAAGGTTGGCTTTGGCGATCTCCCTGAATCGCCGGGTCTGGTTGCGAAGGGCCAGGAGGTATTTGTACACATCCGGGGGAGTTTTCTGGGGGGGCCTCTCCCAACCTTCCTTGACTAGGCTGAGGGGACCCCGGACGGGGTGCCCGTACAGGAGTTCAAATGGGCTGAAGCCTAGGGATTTTTGAGGGACCTCTCGGTAGGCGAACAGGAGGCACGGGAGTAGCACGTCCCACTGGCGACGGAGGGGCTCTTCTAGGCCCATGATCATTCCTTTAAGAGTGCGGTTAAACCGCTCGACCAATCCATTTCCTTGGGGGTGATAGGGGGTCGTGAATTTGTAGGTGACCCCGCACTGTTGCCAGAGAGACTTCATGTATTTCGAGATGAAGTTCGTGCCCCTGTCGCTGACGACCTCCCGGGGAAAGCCCACCCGGGAGAAGATCCCCATCAGGGCTCGGCCTACCACAGGCGCCATCACAGTTCGAAGAGGGATAGCGGGTGGCGTGGTCCACCAGGACCAGGATGAACCGGTGTCCTTGGGCGGTTCGGGGGTCCAGGGGCCCCACAATGTCTATTCCCACCCGTTCGAACGGGGTGGTGACGACGGGAAAAGGCTGCAAGGGTGCTTTGGTTTTTCGGCCACTTTTTCCGCTGGCCTGGCAGGTGGGGCAGGCCCTGCAGTGGTTGGTGACATCTTTTCGCATTCTGGGCCAGTAAAAGTGGGTCACCAGGCGGTCGTACGTTTTGTCCTGTCCCAGGTGTCCGGCCAGGGGTATATCGTGGGCTAAGTTCAAGAGGAAGTCTCTGAAGCGGAGGGGCACCACCAGCACCCGACTGGCCCCCAGTTCTGCAATCCTTTGCTCACTGTAGAGCAGGTCATTGTCCCAGTAGATCCAGTGGGCCCCCGAGGTGTCCCCTGCGTTCTGGGCAAGGGCTTGCTGCCGGAGTCCCTCGAGGGAGGGACAGGTTCTTTGTTCTTGTTGGAATTGTTCCTGGGTGGGGCCCCCTCTTGACGCCACTGGGCCAGGTCGGGGAGGTCCGGGAGCCGACCGGGTCCTTCTTCGGTTTGGGCCGGGAGACTTGCTTCTGGGGTGGCCTCCTCCGGGACAATCGCGGGAGGAGGCTCCGGCCACTCGGGTTCTTCTGGACTGGGGACGGCACGGGCGGTCATGGACCGGGTCGTAGCACAGACCCATTCGGGGAGGCCCAGCATCCCCAGGTGCTCTCTCCGTTCGACTGCTGCCCTGGGAGAACTTTCGAGATCGTTCCCCAGGAGGCAATCCACGGGGGCATCATCGCGGACAGTTACCTTCAGCATCCCTGATACTCCTCCCCATTCGAAGGGGACGTAGGCCATTTGACAGACTTTCTGAGTTGTCGGCCGACCGGACAGGGCAAAGAATGTTCGGCAAGATCTGGTCCGGGGCCACCAGATGACAGCGGACCGCGGTCACACTGGCCCCGGTGTCGCGGAGGGCTTCCGCCCGGCGGCCATTAATGTTGACCCACTGGCTGTACTTCTGCGTGTTGGCGGGAAGGGGGGCCCGAGGGATCAGGTCTCGTTCCCCTAAGCAAACCAGGGACATGGCGGCCGGTTCCCACTCAGGCTGGTCGTTTTCGTACTCTTCTTGGTCTTCTGGGTGCTGCTCTTCCCCCAGGGCTGCAGCAGCGAACTGGCGGGGTAAAGGGTTCGGGTTCTTTGGGCAATTGTGATCATTTGCGTAGGGGCCGGGTTGCTGGCATCGGTGGCAAGTGATGTTGGCTCGGAAGCCGGGTCGCATCGGGGGGTTTCCCCTGCCGGCCGGGGGCGGGGTGTTGCTGGCGGGAGTCACCTGGCCGGTGTCCCTACCCCGGCCCTGGCCTCCTCCTCCACGGGGGCGATGGGGCCCTTGGGCAGTTCTGTGCGCTTCGCTGGGTCCGTTTCGGCCAACTCGGGTGCTTTCCCATCGGTCAGCTTCGGCGGCGAGCTGCCGCGGTTCCGTTAGTTTACTGTCCAGGAGGTGCTGTCTGAGTTCGATGAAGCAGTTGTTAGAAAGGTGCTCCCACACAACAAGGTCAAAGAGCTGTTCGTAGGTGGTCACGTTGCTGCCCTTGATCCACCCCTCGAAGGCCCGGCTAAAGAAGTTCACGTATTCCACCCAAGTTGTACCCGGGATCCGTTTGCAGTCGCGGAACCGCTGGCGGTACATCTCGGGTGTGAGTCCGTATCGAGTGAGGAGGGCGGCCTTCATGTGGTCGTAGGATGTCATCAGATGGTCCGGGAGTTGCAGCAGGGCGTCTCGCCCTTCGTCGACAAACCTCCCCCATAACCCGGATCCCCAGTCGCTTCGGGGAATCCGGTGGGAGGTCATGGCTACTTCGTACGCTTTGAACCATTGCTGGATGTCATTGTTCTTGTAGTACTCTCTGACGACATCTTTGGGTATGTGGACCTTGGGGTCTGTAGGGGCAGGGGTGTTCGTGCGCTCGGGGACCCCGAGTTCCTTGTTCTGCTTCCGAATCTCTAGTTCTTTGAGGTTGCGCTCATGTTCGTAGGTTAGCTTCTTCTCTTCTAGCTCTCTCTGCCTTTGTTTCTCTTCTCGCTCCTCTCGTCGTAGTATGTGTTCCAACGTTATTTTTTGTTCCGCCAATTTGAGCTCTCCATCTAAGTGAAGTCGTGCCAGTTCTAATTCATGGAGCCTGCTTTTTTCCCGTTCCCGGACCTCTTCTGGGGAGAGACCCGATCTTCTTTCTTCCGTCGGCGTGGGGCTTGTTTCGGGTGTCTCGTGGCTTTGTGTTTGGGGTACGGTCGTACCCGTCTCCGCCCAATATTCCAGGGCTCGTTTGAAGTCCTCTTTCGTGCTCAGTCCTGTGGTTGAAATGCCTAATTCCATGCAGAATTGTTTCAGTTCTCTGTGGTTGTATTCTTCCAGCTTTTCCATCTGGAATTTTTCTGTTGCTCCGCTCTCTTTTGTTGTCATGGTGGTTGTGTGTCGTGGGGCGAGTGACCCTCTGTACGATTATGCGTAGGTTCGGATCGCGCCGCTGGCCACCAATGTTAGACGGGGACCCCGAGGGTCGGCCGAATACTGGGGGAGAGGCCTCCGATGAGGGCCGTCTCCGGCGATCGTACAGACAGGTCACCACCCTCCCCACAGATAGACACCACACCAGGATGAGATCGACACGCTTTATATATGGTTCTTGCGGCAAGGTTATCAGCGGTACAGGATTCAGGACTCGAGGGTCCTCTCAATTCTAGTCTCTGTAGGGAAAGGGGTAGCGGGACAGTCTTGGTACCGGGTCGGTACCGGGGGGGGGGTGGTAAGAGAGAAGCTCACAATCCTCGAGCTTAGGAGTCTGCAAGGTCGGGCCGCGGCAGCGCCAGCAGGCCAAGGCGATGGTTCAAGTACAGAGGGCCGCGGCAGCGCCAGCAGGCCAAGGCGATGGCTCAAGTACAGGGGGGGCGCGGCAGCGCCAGCAGGCCAAGGTGGTAGTTCACGTTGCAGAGAGCCGCGGCAGCGCCAGCAGGCCAAGATGATGGTTTCACGAGGGTGGGCCGCGGCAGCGCCAGCAGGCCAAGACAAAGGGTTCACAGGGCAGGGCTGCGGCAGCGCCAGCAGTCCGTCAAGGATGAGTTCTTCGCGGTGTCTCTCGACTCCAGGATACAACTGCCCTCCTGGTCTGGGGCTTCCCCAGTTATAGGTCTGGATCCCTTTGATGTCCGGACCCTCGCGCCTTGAGGTCTGGAGGTCCGGAATGAGGGGGTCCCGACACCCAGCAGGGGGTTGGAGCCAGCGCCCAGAGAGGCCGGGGGTGATCGACACCCGGCGGAGGAGAGCCGTTGACGCCTTCTTCTTTCATCGACCTGCCAAGTGGTCTCTTTACCTCCTGGGTGGAGGTTGGTGCCCCGATGTCGGGGCCGGGCCAGGCCCAGGGTTGGGGTCGAGTCGAGGCCATGCGGCCTCGTGCTGTAGTGTCCAAAGATGGTGGCTGGGCCGGGGCCATGGTGCTGACGGGGACCAGGGCCAGCCGGTACGGGAGGGTTCAGGAGCTGGCGTCCCGTTGTGGACGGGTTGTGGGTTGCCTCGGGGGGTTGCCGGGGTGGCTCTTGCTGGGGATTCAGGGAGAGCCGGGGTCCGGGCCCTGTTGTGCGGAGGGGGGGATGGCCCAGCCACGAGGCCTGTCCAACAGTTTGCCTGTGACGCCTGGTGTTTCAACTCAAAGGCCTACAGTGCTGGTGCGTCAATGAACCCGAAGAGCATCCGAGACCTTGTGGCAAAACTTTACATCACCAGACAATGGAAGATACCATGATGGGACCTCTTGAAGCAACGAGCTCGATCCTAGTCCCGTTCCAGATTCTGCAGGTTTCGTTTGAGGAGTCTAGCTTCATCTCAATCAAAGTTGTCTGGTAAGTTAAAAAAAACCCACAAGAAATCTAGGCGCAACTTAGACCCATCCTGCTACTCTTGTTCTTTTGAGACGGCCCAGGGGCGGTGCCATATTTTTTGATCTCTCTCTCTCTCTCTCTCTCTCTCCCAAAGTTGGTTGATGTTGGAGCTTATCCCGCAGCTTGTTCCATCTGAACCAGAGTTTCCGGGGCCATCCACCACTCCAAAACAGATCATAGAGTTCAGCGATACCATACTCTGTCTCTTCGGCGCCTTGCTTGACCCCCTTTGGTACGCCTTAGCCCTAGTGAGCAGAGAGGCCATCCATCTGAAATACTGCTGGCATGTTCAACCTCTGTATCAGTTGGACCCTCTGAGCCCAAAGCGGGCCGCCTCCGGCGCCAAATAACTTTTTCTTGTAGTACTTTAATGGGCAACAGGATAAGATGGCGCCTAGCAGGGCTGGATTTATTAATTACAGTAAGCTTGTTTTTCCTTCTTGCTCGTCTGCCTCCTTCCAGTGTACTCCTGGCGTGTATAGTACTAATAATGTTTATTAAGTGTTTAGTCAATAAAAACCATTACACAGACATTTGTTCACTGCATGTCATAAACTTAATCAATTTCTCTACTGCCACTCTAAAATATAGACCTTGACATTTTTGTCAAGTTGTTTTTATTTCAAAAGAATATTTAAAATCTCTAAAAGGTCATATAGACACTTCTATCAAAGATAGACATTTAATCCTTTTTTACGTTTCTATTTTTACAGCGGCTATCTTTTAAACTACCAATCTATTCCTCATTAAAAGTAGTCCTGGGTGGTAAATTCCTTTTCGCTTGCAGAATTTGTGGAATTTGAGTAATTTATCGTTCCGCGGAGAACGCAAAATTGCCCAAAATTCTGCGTTCCGTGACTTCGCGAAATTTTTGCTTGTTCGCATTCTCAAAATGCGTTTTTGCTGTTTGTGTGCTCGGGAGGAAATCTCACAATGACAACAGGAAAAAAGCATTGCGAACAAGCAATTTTGCGTGTTCGCAGAATTTCTGCGTGTAAGCGGAGATTTTTTACCGTTTTGCGGAGATTTGCGTAACGTGATTACGCAAATTCTGCCCAACCCTAGAATAAAAGTATCCCACATAAGTCTTACTTCAATAATTATTATTCAAATTGAATGTTCTTTAAATCACTTATCTAGAGAGGTAGTTGTTGGACCCGGCCTCGTGGCGTGGTCCTGCCCCTCCCGCATGGCGGGCCCCAGACGACATCGGCCCTCCATCCGGCCCGGGTCGGCCTCGGGCACGCCTCTGCGCGCCCTCCGGGCCACCGGATCCGGCGGGCCACAACCGCTGACACGGCACCCTCGGGCCGCCCCAGCATTGCCGGTCCGGTGCCCACCCCGGACCCTCATTTCCAGGCCCGACGCCATCTTGGGCCCATCACGTCACAGACACGTGGTCCCGGACCAGCCGCAGCCGCGGCCCCAGCGAGCCCGCCATCGAGGCACCGGGAGCCCTCCGGGTGGTAGGGTGGCCACTCAGCCAGGGACGGGGAGAGGGGAGTTTCGATGGCTCTCCGGCCGTCCCCGGATGCCTGGTTTCGGTCGCCCTCCGGCCTCCCTGGGCTCTGGCTCCACCTCCCTGCTGGGTGTCTGGACCCCATCATCCCGGCCCCTCTGTCCCCCGGGCGAGAGGGTCCGGACATCGGAGGACTCCAGACCTGTATCTGGGCCGGCCCTGGAGTGGGAAGGCGGTTGTATCCGGGAGTCGAGAAGCCCTGCTGACGCTGTCGCGGCTGACCCTGAGACGAACTCTCCTTGCTGTTCTACCTGGAACCTGCTGGCGCTGCCGCGGTCCATCTTTGCTGTAACCACTTTGGAGCCTGCTGGCGCTGCCGCGGCCAATCTTTGCTGTAACCATCTTGGAGCCTGCTGGCGCTGCCGCGGTCCACACTCGCTGAACCATCTGGGAACCTGCTGGCGCTGCCGCGGTCCACACTCGCTGAACCATCGGGGAACCTGCTGGCGCTGCCGCGGTCCACACTCGCTGAACCATCTTGGAACCTGCTGGCGCTGCCGCGGTCCACACTCGCTGAACCATCTTGGAACCTGCTGGCGCTGCCGCGGTCCACACTCGCTGAACCATCATGGAACCTGCTGGCGCTGCCGCGGTCCACACCGCTGAACCATCTTGGAGCCTGCCGCGGCCCAACCTCCCGGAACTCCCCAGCTCGAGGATTGAGAGCTGTGCGTAGAGTCTCCTTGCAACCGACCATCTATAAGACTGTCCCGCTACCTTGCCCCATTGTCACGAGACTTTCCAGATCTCGGGATCTGCTGTATATATTGAAACGATACTTATTGCCAGATAAAGATTGAAAACTCTATCTACGTGTGGTGTATATTTGTAGTGGTGTGGTTACTCTGCTGTACGATTCTAGGAGAGGGCCCTCCCGTCGGAGGCCTCTCGACATCGCTCGGTCCCTTCTCTGAAGGAGGGGTAGACCTAGGGGTGGTCAGTCAGACACCTTCTGCCTCCCCCGGGTTCGCCTTTCTAACAGTAGTTGTTTTCCTTCATAGTCCCATTTCCATACTTGGTGTGTAAATTAATTCCTCTTGATTTTTTTTCTGTGATTGAGGCTGTTATTCCCTTTTGCCTTATATGATCCCCTAGGTTTAAAGTGCTGGTTCATGTACAACTTGGTCAATAATACTTTGTTCTTACAAGTTCTGGGAATATTGTTCCCCAATGGTACTACTTTATTATAGTACAAGTGCCTTATGACCGTTGTTCCATTGCTTTTATGTTTGCTTTTCCAAATATTACACCTCAGTAAATGAGGGGTTTTGAGGCTCCGCCTAGCCAAAACATTTCTGCTTACCTGCAAGATTTAATTTTTAAATCTCTGAACATTTCTTTCAGCAAATGTTTTCTTTCTTTCAAGAACTTTGGGCAGACAAAGCACATATGTACCAGGGTTCCTTCCTTGTATATCCATAGTCTACATTCTTGGCTTTATGTCTGGTCCTTCCAAGTTGAGATTAGATCTTTTGTTTCCCATTTTCCAAATCTGTACTGCATGAACTGGTGTTTTATTGACTGTGAAAAATGAGCTGTGAGTTATTCCTGGGGCATTAGTTTTTTGTACGATCTAATCACTGTCCAGGCATCTCCTCTTAGCGAGAAGGAGTTCTTGTGTATTAAATTAGTTGTTTGACTGAAATCTTTTTTACTTGATAAAACGCTTGTTTCCCAATGCTTGCACACCAAGCTTCTTGTACTCCTAATTCCTTGATGGCCTGGTTTAGATGTTGGCCCCCGAAGTGTTTTATGGTGTTCTGTTTTTGCTCTGGTTTCCTGCCAGCACACATGAGTAATGGAACCTTTATCACAAGTGCGGAGTCTCCAGCATCATTTTACAAATGCACCTTTGCATTGATTTGGTTCAACAGACCGAACTCTAAGCGCACTTGTGCTGGGGATGCTGATTTCGGAATGTTGGACACCGGTTTATATACTCTTGTATTAGATTTGTTTAGTATGCCTACCTCTCGTCCTTTCAGCAACTCCGAGCCGTATGTCACCGTTGGCATCAACTGGGTGCGCATCACTGTTAACAGATGTCCCAATGAGGGGCAGCTCAATTTCTTCTTTAGGGTTTTAAAGCCGTAGTTCTGTGATCGAGCTTTCACTTTCATTGCTTCTTCCTGTTGTTTATCTTTTATTTGAAGATCTGCAATAGATCCAAGATATTTGTATGTTTTGACTTTCTCCACTTTTTTCCCTTCCAAGAATGCTTCTTCTTTGTTGAATCCACCAGCCGTACTAATGTTTTTTCGAAGTAGAGCTCTAATCCTTGCTTGTCCAGATAATGTTTGAGGTCATTCATGCTGCACTGTATTTCTATAGGTGTTTGGCTTAGTAAGACTGTCGTTCACATGCTACAGATGTTCTATTTCTTCGTGAGCCAAACTTGGCGGATGCGTGTTGATATTCCTCAGTGCTTCTGCAAGATCTTGCCGGTATATATTAAATAAGCATGGAGCAAATATGCGCCCCTGTTTTAATCAGTTTTTTGTATAAATGTTGTTAGTTGCACTTGTTCCGTCTACTATTTTTACCTGAGCCCAAGTTCCTGTGTAGAACTCATTGATTGCGTTCAAAAGGCTGTTTGGTATGCCACACGTGGCCATTTTTTTCCATAGGTGCTCCTGCAGCACCCCATCGAAGGCGGACTTGAGGTCTACGAAAACTTTGAATAGCTGTTTGTGAGAAGTTGGCCTGATATATGATGCTCACTAGTTCTAGTGATCACCTTGTATCAGTCCAAACAACCCTTATGGTGATTGGTTGTAAGTCAACCTTATAGACCAGCTATCCTAATGGTAGTATGGACAAAGCAGGCTTGGGCTAAACTCTTTTGGCATGTGAAGCCAGCTGTTTTACCCCAATATAACCCCTTGAAAACCAGATGAAAGGACACCACACAGGTTGTTATGAAAATAAACAGTATATTTATTAATAACAAACACCTCTGAACTCTTTGAGGTCAGAGGGCTAAGCACATGACAATCTCTTAGGAAAAATACGATAAGTTGCACAAAATTACAATGGTGCCCTAGGGGCACGACAAACCATATACTAAGTAAGTGGAATGTGAGAGTCGATAGAAGGAATGGAGCTGTCCAGAGGCTGGAGGTTCGCTAGGACTACGCTATCTGTAAGTAATAGGAGGCCCACGGGACGCGTGTGCAGAGTGTGAACTCACACGCGAGATGCGTACAACGTCTATGGACAGTACAGTTCAAGTAAAAGGTGAGTACGGACAACCCTGACTAGTTAGGACTAAAACAACTGTGGAACTGGACACTAGGACAGTTAAACTACCCTTGAGCACCGAAATGCTCTTGTTACCTCACCCACGGGCTGCGGGTGCATAGGTGTCAAAGTGTGTCGGGTTCTCGCGTTGAAGTCTATGGAGCCTGGAAGAAAAGATGCTGCAGGTGACCAGGAGGAAGATATCCGGCGCGATCCAAGGGTGGATCGGTGAAGAAGAGGACCTGAAAGCAGAGGGGACAGTGTTCAAAGTCACTAGCCAGTGACCGGTGTGGAACCAGGAAGGAACCAGATGCTGTCGTCGCGATCAGGTGGAGAGTGGACGCTTGTCTCTGCAGCCACGTGGACCAGGAGGTGTCTTCGACGACCAGGATGGAGGCACGAGATGTCCCACGCAGGCTCTCGCTGTCGGCGGTGTTGGATCCGGCATCGGCGTCAACAGGCCTTGGCAAAGGCAACCCACGCGGTGAGTTGAAATGGCGTCTGGAGTGGACCAGGAGGGTCCGGGGTACTCCTCTTTTGGAAGGGAGCATGTACCAGCCTGGAGCAACCAGACCAGCAGTGAAGATTTCAAAGTTCGTCGTCTAGGAGGCCACTAGCCAGCCGGCAAGTGACCAGACAACGCGTCAAGCAGCAAACAAGCAGAAGGGCCCCACGCAGATCTCGTGGATGCTGGAGGGCTGGTCTTCGGCACAGGAGCTGCTCGGGGCTGGGGCTTCTCAGTCCCCAAAGCACTTGGTCGAGTTTACCTCGGGAGTCGTGCTGAAAGCGAAGTGCAGGTTCTTTCAAGATGGCCGGTCCCACGTGTCTCGTCGCACCCACGGATCTCAGCTGTGCTGCAGATGTAGGTTGAGGTCGGAGAGGTCTGGGAATCCGGGTCTCGTCTGGCTCTGAAGTCTGGATCCTCGCGGTAAGACGACAAAGTAAAGCCGCTGGACGCTTTATGGTGCCTGCTTGTGCAGGGTGGACACTCCTTGCCCACAAGGGAGATTCTTTAGTCTTCTGTGGAGCAGAACGTTGAAGTCCAGAGTTTCTTCTTGTAAAGTCGTTCAGGATAATCTAATTTGGAATAGGACCAGCTCCTACCTTTATTCTCCTAAAGGGGGCTGCACTACTGACTAGGTCCCTCCCCTGGTTGGGACCAGGAAGGGGGGTGGCTACACCCCCTATCCTTTGTCCGGTTTTCGCGCCAGAGCTGGGGCAGGGATGCCCCAGCAACTGGTTTGACCCGGTGTATGCACAGGACACCTTTTGTGCCCCGGGCATGTCTCATTCCTTTCAAGCCTGTCCTACCCAATACACAAAATCCTGTCTGGGGTGGTGCTAGCACCTCCCAAGGAAGAAACCCTTTGTCCAAGCCTCCCTCGCTGGAAGGACTCCCAGCAGCAGGAGGTCAGACTTGTGTCTGTGGTGGCAGCATCCATTTTGTGATGCCAAGGCTCGAGTTAACTTTAACCGGGGTTCAAAGTTACATACATGTCGTGTCCCTCTATAAGGGTGGAATGCTACCCCCGTCGCCAGAATTGGCGAGGGGGTAGTATTCCAATTCGTATGACACCTTACTCGACATGTTTTGATAATGCTATGCCAAAGTTAGCATTTGACCGCGAGGTTCATAATGCACTTAAGAGTATATGGTATAGCGTTATCATGGAACAGCTATTAGGACTTGGTTCCGCAAGCTGCAGACTGGCTCAGCTCATGCCAGAGCACCATCTCACATAATTCCAAGCACTCTGCCTTCAGGATTGATAAGGCCTGCCATAGGAGTGACTGATAGGAATATATGTATCCATTTTAGGGTTAGATATAGGTATACTATATCTATAGCAAAAGGTGATTACACCACCTTGCCCCAGCTGTCTTGCAGCCAGTTGTGTCAGTTTTGGATGGCCAGCCAGGGGTGTCATAATACATGCTTCAGCCCCTGGTAGGCCCTGGGTACACCTATGCCCTGTGTACCTATAGTACACTGTACAGGTTCTGATAAGGTGGCCCAGTACCAATTGGTAAATGCACCTAAGGTACATGGTTGTCAATTTAGAGAGAGAACAGCTAGGCTGTGGGTCTGATTAGCAGGCCCACAGCCAGGAAAAGTCGTAAACCAGTGAAGCAAAAAGCAAAAATCTGGGGTGACCATAGGATTGCAGACCCCACTCTCCTACACTGTTTTTTTCCTTTTTTGGGCCTTTTCAGCTAATAGTGACAGGGCTGTTAGTTTTATCAATGTCCAAATACCAGCCCTAAACCCTGTTTGCATTCGGGGTAAGAACTTACTGTCTTCGAACCAGGCGTTAAGGTGTTCTAATAAACCGCTGCGTAGAGCTTTGCCTCCACGTCGATAAGGGCTATTAGCCTGTAAATCGTTGGTATTGAGACTGTTACCCCTTTTGAATATTGTCTGGAAAATACTACCTTTCCATGATTCCGGGATGTTATTCCTGGAATATAGATCGTTAAAGAGTGGGGTGAAATATTGTGCCCAATAAGTTGCGTTACCTTGAAAAAGAGCATTGAGTATGCCGTTTGGTCCAGCGGCCCCTTCTGATTTTAATTTCTTTGATTTATTCAAGTTGTTCAGCAGTCACACCTGTGACGGGTTTACCTTGCCATGAATTATATTTTCGTTTTTCCTTTTGTTGTTAACCTTAGTTGCCTGTCTTACTTGGAAACTATTCCTTTTATTATCTGTCCGTCTGGTCACGCATTTCTATAGGCTCTGATTTGGCGTACATTTCAGACATATTTTCCCCACATTTCTGCATTAATATCTGCATTTTGGTGACGTGTCTCCCCTAGAGTCAAACCGTTTCTGTTGCCAAAATGTTCTGCTGTTTTGTTTGCTTGAGATGAGTAGTCGGTTCCACAGTTCCTGTTTGTATCTTTTTTTCTTCTTCTTCCAAGCAGTTTTTTTATATTGTGTTCTTAGTGCGAATAATCTAGTTTTATCACCTCTTATTCTTTGCTTTGACTGTTTTACTTTTTTTTGGGTTTCTTTCAGTATTCATATTTTTTCTTTTCGTAGCTTCCTAGTGTACCAAGTTTGCTTTCCGGTTCCCCCTTTGTGTTTCCTATTTGGAGTGTGTGTGCTTCTATGATTTGAGAATTTTTCCAGTAACTTGTTTAGAGTTTCCCGTTTTTTGTTGTTGTTCCTCCCCTTTTGTTTGTTCCTTATACCTATTTTCTTGATTATCTTTTATTGTGTCCAACGATCCAGCATGTACATACACCTCCAACATCAGTTTTTCAATCCCTTTTCCCCGCCATTTCAAGCTCTTTAAGGTAAATGTGACCGGAGGCAATATTTGCTCTTTGGTGCTGGAACCCTAATGCAGGAAGACCTACAGCAAGTGAAAAGAATGAGGTTCTCACATCATAAATAGATACACACAAAGGGAGATCCAAGTGGAACTTTTTGTTCTCCTGCTGCTCTTCAACCTCTGCCACATGACACTCACTGAGAGGACCTTACCATATGCTGGCCTTCTACTGTGCTACCTGCTAAATGCCGCCTGAACCGGACTTTTTCAGATCTATATGCTATTTGTACTACACAGGAAGGAGGGCACTGTGCTGGACCATTAGGGATGGTGGTCAGCATTCTCCTTTCCTTCTGCATTAGAAGTTTTTACCAGCACTGAAGTCAAAACCTGCAATTTTAAGTCTGGAAACTACTAGTCCTGCACTTTAAAAGTTCATTGATATGATTTGAATGTCAGAAGCTGTTCTCTCCAAATTTGTTGTAATTAAATCAAGAATGAATCTGTATATGGCAACGTTTGAGTTGTAATACTTGAACACAGCAGGTACCACTTCTTTAATTTTGTTTAAATTGTGATTTTATTTCTGTAACTGGAGGTATGCAGTTCATGAAAGTAGGAGTTTGGTTAGGCTTACTGCATGATTCCATGTTACGGGACACAGATTTCGAAATTCTGTGTTTTCCTTTGATAACTCATTTTCATGTGTGTCTTCATCCATTTCAACACACTGTTCCGAAAACCCACTTTTTAAAGAATAGTTCACACTTCTAAAAGTAGGTATTTGGTGACATGGAATAAATTGGTACATTTTGGGTGGGGGCTTTTTGATGTACACCAATAGTGACACACTGTAAACTGTTAAATATATTAATGGTTGGATCTTTCAGCTGCTGCGATCCTATTAATCCTTCAGTACACTCACCCTTTGCTAGAAACAGGCCAACATTTTAGAAAAGTGTACCAATGTTAAATTCATGTTTCTTAATTAAGTCCCATAAATTGGCAACTTAAAACAGCACCTAGCTTATTTTCAGCAGGTGTTAATGTTTAGGAAGTGAGCTAATTGAACTCTGCAGGATCTGTTTTTGCACACATCTGCACTTTTGGCAGAAACATCTGAATTGCACATTTCCACTGGCCCGGTTAATCACTTTAATCCATCTGCATCCCATCCTATTTATACGTTCATCCATGCAATGACTAAACCATACCCTAATTCATTAATGGAAACATAGATGCATTATTCTACTAGGTGACACACACAGACACGGGTTGCCACACTAACTTAGCCACACAGGAGCGCGTTTGTCCCTTGGTGAAGAAGCATTTCCATTTTCTAAGTAATAATTCAAAACTGTTGTCTTTGTCAGTGATTGATATTTGATCCCATTGTATGAGGTGGAGGGGGTAGGATTTTTTATTATTAGAAGCTGACACTTCCCTCATAAGAGCTTCTTCAGAGGTACTGCACAAGCAAACTTCACCATGGCTTCAGCTGACATCAAGTCTGAGGATAAACTTGGGACAGCAAAAGTATCCCTCATTCCTCCGGCAGCCTACCCCATCCTAACTATGCATGGTTCGTTTAGATAACAAAGTTTTGTTCCACCTCACTCCTCTGTCACTGGACAAAAGCTCTGAATATCCTCCTTTGGTTCCAGTTTTGTTCCTGTCTGTGGATAAGTTGTACGTGCTTGGTAGGGGAACACAAACTCTCCCAGAAGATTTAAGAGAGACAACTTTTGAAGACACCTTTTTTATCGACGTTCCGCATTACCTCTCAGTGAAGAGGAACTACTCTGGATTCATGATTGCTTCATGCCCTTAATGTTGGCCCTTGGAAGTTAAGTGCAAAATAATTTGTTCCTATTGCTGACCTCTCGCAAATGTGTGTGTCGTCTCTGTCCCCTTGAACGATTGAAGGTTTGTTCCTGAAACTGGCCTATGTGCATTGCATGTAGTAATATTTCCTTTAATTCAAGAGCAGCTTAGATGTACATTCCAACAAGTTTTTGGCTTTTGTCAAGAATCCCACCATGGAAGTGTTTAAGTAGTATTTGGAGATTTTACAGCTAATGGCATGACTTCTGTCCTTCCCTCTGGGACCCCATCACTTATACCCATTCCAGTACAACTTCTACCACCTTTCTCTCCCGCCAAATACAATAACTTTTCTTGTTTCTGGTTAGCTCCTATGACTGCACCAGTGCTCCAGCCCTCCTGAGTTGTGTACCAAGTCACCTTTTTCTGGTCACCTGTGGTAGATAAGTCTTCGTCTCATCCTCTGATTCCATGACCTCACGTTGCATGTACAGGCAGACACGTTATCTCAAGATAGCCTGATCATTCTAGCTAAAGATAATTTTGATAAACGGCAGTCTGTGGATTCCAAGAAACTGCAGACTTTGACTCTGAGAAACGTTGTACCAAATTCAATTTTTTTCATCCACAGGCAAATGTAGAGACCACCCTTTCTAGATGCACCAATTCTGATGTGGAAGAGTATTCAAAAATTAAAGGAGCTTGTTACTCTTTGCTCTCACAAGAACTCTAAGAAAAAGTTGTCAGATGCTGCTATCTGAAAGAGACTGTAGTTATAGATTCCATACCTTATAATTACCCTAGGCGTCAGGCTGGATCTGGAGAATTTTCTTTGTAGCAGTACCCCTGCGCGTCGGTAGGTGGCGTCGGTCAACTCCGCGTTCGCCGTAAATGACTTTGCGGTGTCTACTTAGACACCGCCCCTGCGTGCTGATGTCTGTTATTCCTTTTCCGCGTCAGCCAGCGCAGATCCGGAGAGAGCGTGCCCCTAGTCACTTTTCAACAAACTATTTTTTAACTTTTGTCGACCTCTTTTTAGGTCGAAGCCTGCATTGCAGCGCATGCGCTGTCGCAGGCGAGAGTTCTTGTTAGCAAGAAGGGGCATGAAACCACGCCCCTTCTTCCATTGGCCGGCCTCGCCAAACAGTGGCCTGCCACTGGACAAAGCCTATGTTTGGATGATTTGTCCGGCTGTGATCCTGCCTCTCGAGGTCTGGGTGACGTGACTTACGGTGTCGCAAGCGTATTTTCTAAAATATCGCCATGGCAACCATGAGTCAGGTCACTAGTCCGGGAGGGGTGGGATTCATTATGGCGTTTCTGGCTAATTTTTTTTTGTGTGCATTTTTGCAGTCATTCCTGCGCGTTCCTCGGCGGTGGACGAGGTAGGGGAGAGGCGGTGCTGTTTTTTTTATCTGTTTAGAATGAGCAAGGGCCTAGAAGTGGGTTAGTTAAAGCACACTTCATACTAGTTGATTAGAAGTGAGCATACTGTAGTACTGTGACCTTCGTTAGGCCTTAGCTGTTTCTAGCTGATCCCCCACGTCTCGAACAAGGATGCCATTATTGGTAAATCATAGTTTGGGGTGGTATCAGTACTAAGCCTGGGCGAAACTCATATAGAATTCTTTGCGGAAATTATGTGAAATGGCCAGAATTATGCATTAGTATGTAAAATGCCAGTCTGCTTTTTGGCTTGTGGTTTTTTAGGTCTCGGTGAAGCGAGCGAAGCTCGCTCTCGCCAGAGACCTATAGTTAACGGCTTAGCTTCCCAGGAGGACAGCACTGGCCGCGCGCGGCGATTTGTTAAGGTCACGCGCACGAGAACGCGCTCGCGGCCAGGTGCTGTCCTCCTCGAAAGCTGCCTCCCTTCCCCGTGCAGGGCAGGCCGCCGCGCTGCCTGCGGCGACCCGGAAGCATTGCCGGCCAAACCGGAAGTAGGTGTTCCTAATTGTTTTGGAACCTTCCTCAGCCCACACGAATAGAAGATTGCAGCCAGGCAAGTGAGCCATCATTGGCAGAGGCGATGGCCTCTCTCATCTGCTCTGTGTCACGTTGAACCCAAATGTGTGTTACATCTAGTACAGCAAATGCTGAAAAATCATTGTAGTTTTTAATGTCATGTAGGTTTTATCGCATCTTGTTTTATTTCTAGTTATGTACTCTGAGAGTGCATGCTTTTTCCAGTGGTCTTCCTTGTGTATTTTGTGTTGCTCTTTCTTGCCCGTGTTTCTCCCATCACCCTCTCTCGCTTCTTTAGTTACTGTTCTTGCTTCCTGCCGACCCTACCTTTTGTTCCCGTCCTTGCTTCCACACCTCCCTCCATTGTCCATTTTTGCCTATCCCCACCAGCCCACCCTCCGTTTTCCATGTGCTTCCCTGTTGTATCTCGTCTGTCTTTCTCCCCTCACCCTTCTCTCCCGCCTGTTGCCTCATCCCCCATCCGCTCCCCAGCCCAACGCACTCCCAACCCACTGCTCCCTTTTTTTAATTTAAATTTTAAAAAATCTCATTAGCGCTATATGAAAAAAGTGCATATTGTGCAATTTTTTATTTACTAATCCATCTCCGATTGGTAAATAAAAAATAAATGCTTGCTTCATTTCGTACGCGCACGTATCCGTGTTGGCGCATGCCTACAAAATTACGCGGTATCCGCACCATGGAGTTTTCGTTTTATGGGGGGATTTTATTGCACAGAAGTCGCGCTGTTGCACAGCATGGCTAAAAATCATTGCCAAAAACAATAGGCGATACCTATTGTTTGCCAATCCTTGCTTTGAAATGTGTGTACGGAACCCTTGTATTCTTCAGTAATGTCCTTTAAGACCATGTTGGGCATGTAGAAAAGGCAATCCAAACCTGTGACGTATGTTGCTCTTAACAAATTGTCATTCATTATTTCCCCTTCCCAACTGATTTGCCCATCTTAACATGTTCGCGGATGCTATATATTTATATTGGACTGAAGTGAGTTGCTTTCACGCTTCTGCCATTGGATGTTTGAACATGGTAGGGCTCAATTTGCGCGGTTATTTTTCTCCTTTTGTACCTCTACACATTGAGTTGAGAATATCTAAACAAATGTCAGTAAAGCTGTTTAAGTGGTTCCCTGAGTTAACGGAAGCGCAAAAGCGTTTAACTCAATGTGGTTTTCAGAGGGATGTCATTAGCTCTTGCTTAAAACAGAACCCTTCATAATACCTGACATAAGTATGCATAATATGTATCTGTATATTAAACAGTATTCTTGTTCTGGAGGATCTTCCTGCAGGTCTCTCATCCCAAGTGAACAGGAGGATAAATGGAAACATAAACATGGCATGGGAATGTGAACTGCTTCCCAAACATTTCAGTAGTTGTATAAACAATCGGTCCCTGTTATGCTGGCTGGATTATAGCTTCACTACAAGAGCACGGCTACTCTTATGCATTGCAAAGTGTCTGTGGAATAATTTAGTGAAGTCTCCTAAACGTTTCACTTTAAATAATGGTTTTGTAATTATATATTTTGTATAAACAGAAGTTTTAAGTTCAGTGGTAGGGCCTCTATGTTTATGAAGAGCTTCAAAAACATGGGCATGAAGCCTATGAGAAGTGCACGGCGAGTGCTACTTTTTTTATTAACCCTTAAAGTGCTAACCAGCACGCTCTGGTCACATGATGGTAGGAAATAAACTTGGGCCCTCTTTGCGGCACCAAAGATGTACGAGAACCTTTCATTACCTGGTCTGGAGAGGTGTGAAGAATTGTTATTGAATTCCTCCTGGTGCCCCACCACATGCCATTAATAATATTGTGTGCAGTGAATGATGACTTTACTGAGCTCCTTCCTGATAATCATTCCTACAGCACTTCCTTGTTGGCTAGAAACACAGCTGCCATGTAGATAATCCCAGTATCTCCACTGAGTAAGGAGTAAACATATCATTCAAGGCAAACCGCTTGCTTTCAAATGTTTACATATTGCTTTGTCACCAAAGTCCGAAATTGCTTTCAGTCCGGGCGTATGCGATGGAGCAGTGAAGATTTGTTTTGTATTGAGCCTGGGCAGCACATGCGCTGCTCTGCAAGGCATGCTGTATTCAGGTATGGACTTTGAGCTCTGCCCGCTCTTCATCCATATTTTAATTCGCTTATGTCATTGTCCACTGTAAACTGGGGCTTTTCATTGAACAATAGGCTTAGTAGTCCCTCCTTAGTACCACCTTGTCTCATTTTGTATCTTCCCATGAGGACACCTCCTGTTACTTGTGTTATTACTCGGTAGGTTTTACTTACAGCCTCCGAGCACTATTTTCTCAAACAGCTTTGTCCACATCCGGCAGGACACGCTCCCTTCTAACACGTGTTTTTTTAGGTCGAGCAGACGTACTCTCAATGCGTGAGCATTGAGAGTGTCTGTCTCGACAACTATTGTTGCCCGTTAATGGGAATGTGGACACCGATGTGGACGAGCGTTTCCTTCGCGGTTTTCACCGCGGGAGCGCGCGTCTCACCCGCGCATGCGCAGAGTAACTCAGCCATTTTTTTTTTTTTTTTTTCCCAGCCCCGAACCGAATCAGGTATCAGAGCGCTTTACATATAGGCAGCCCCCACCCCTCTGCATGCGCACACACAGGCGAGCGCATGCACACGCAGGCACACACATACAGGCATACGGCAGACACTCGCTCACACACACCCCCCTCCCCCACAGTCACACACACGCACTCCAGACACATACACACACGCACGCACACACACATACACAGCCCGCCCCCCCCCGCACTCGCGCGCACACATGCTCCCCCCCCCCCCCCCCCCCCCCGCTCAGCAACCCACTCACCGGCTTCATTCCTGCGGCGGCTCTCCTCAGCTGCAGGGCCCGGCAGCAGGACTCTTCTTCCCTCCTTCGGCACCCGCAGGGTAGGCTCCTGCCAGCTCCGGTGCTTGAAACGCGGCTCCCATCGCGGCTCTTCCGTTGGAGGCGGGGTAGGCTCCCGCCCTCCTACTTCCTGTTTCCTGTTGTCGTGCCGGCCTGCCTGACTTTCTGGTCGCAGGCGGCACAGTGACGGCGGTGATTTGCGGTACTAATTAATTTAGTTATTTATGCATTTTTATATAGCGCGGACTTTACCCGAAGGCGGGATTTATTTCTTTATGTATTTATGCATTTTTTTTATTATGCCGAGTTGATTTGGGCAAATGAAGGAGCGGGCCTTTGCAAAATGAAACACGGGCTTTTTGTGCGGAATACACAATATTTTGAGGTAGCTAGAGAGAGTATTTGTTGCTTTGTTCGCGTTTTTCACAGTTATTAGGATTTCCCCACCATTTCTCTGCTTAAAAAAACATCATCTTTCTCCCATTCGCGTCACGGAGCGCAGAATATCTTCCAGATGTTCCCTCCATTTCTGCAGATGGCAGTGCTCATCTTAGAAAGAATGCTCAAGAAAAGTCGTCCGTGGAAAGGACACAACGCCGTTTCTGGTGTTGTTTAAGTGAGTTGGGGGAAATATAGATTGCCAGGTAGCGCTTCAAAGGTGTTGTGCAGGTACGTGTGCTAGCTTTACACGTCTCAGCCGAAAAGGGCTGCCCGCCTTCGAATTTCGAAGCTAACCCGGGGTTTGGGGGTGACACCGTGACAGCATGAAGGATCCGTGGAGGGAACGCTGGTTGGACCCGTCAGGGCCTCCGCGTGTGGTTGGAGTTATCTGTTTCCTTTAGACAGCAGGCCCGTTAGTTAGCTGTCATATGGGACGCAATTTGGGTAGCCCGGGCACGCGGTGGGCGTTCTCTAACGCTTACTAGGTATCTGTGTAGCATGTACTGACCTTAGGTGTAAGTGGCAGTGGTTAGATCCGCACTCTGTTACTGCAATAGTTGTGCCCACGGCCCTCCACCCGGCATGATAAACGTTTGCGGCATTAGTGGCTGAGTGGAGCCCGTTTCTAAAGGCACCCATTCACATGGTATTCTGAGTTCGGGAGCTTGAAGAAAGCAACAAATAGTTAATCAACATATGTAAATAGAGCTGCAAAAAGTGACTAGTCCGTCTCTAAAGAAAAGCCCGGACGATAACTGTACATTGTTATGTAGCTAAAAGTAAAATTAGTATAAGTTGGTTGTCTCACTAAAAGCACATCCTTTAAAATGTTTTAGACAAAGAAAGGATTCAATTTTTCATAGCTTGACATTGATTTGCCATGGTTGTAACAAGTCAGACCAACACATAATTACACGCCACACAATTACACTCTACTGAATACAACATACACTCCACATAATACGTAATTCCACTGTGCTCAACGCAACATACACTCAAAATACCACTCCGCACCACATAATTACACGTCACATAATTACACTGCACTCAATGCAACATACATTCCAAATACCACTCTGTGCCACATAATTACACGCCACATAATTACACTCTACTGAATGCAACACACACTCCACAGAATACCACTCAGTGCCACAATTACACGCCACATAATTACACTGCACTCAATGCAACGTACACTCCAAATACCACTCTGTGCCACATTACAAGCCACATAATTACACTGCACTCAATGCAACATACACTCCAAATACCAATCAGTGCCACATAATTACACGCCACATAATTACACTGCACTCAACGCAACATGCACTCCAAATAACACTGTCACATAATTACACGCCACATAATTACACTCTACTGAATGCAACACACTCCACACAATACCACTCAGTGCCACATAATTATGCTTCATAACTACATTGCACTCAATGCAACATACGCTCAGTACCACATAATTATGCTTCATAACTACACTGCACTCAATGCAACATACACTCCAAACAATACCACTCAGTGCCACATAATTACATGCCACATATTTAGACTCTACTGAATACAAAATACACTCCAGACAATACCACTCAGTGTCACATAATTATATGCTAAATAATTAGACTGCGCTCAATGCAACATACACTCCAAATACCACTCAGTGCCACATAATTACACACCCCATAATTACACTACACTCAATGCAACATACACTCCAAATACCACTCAGTGCCACATAATTACACGCCACATAATTACACTGTCCTCAATGCAACATACACTCCAAATACCACTCAGTGCCACATAATTACATGCCACATAATTACACTGCACTTGATGCAACATACACTCCAAATACCACTCAGTGCCACATAATTACACACCACATAATTACACTGTACTGAATGCAACACACTCCACACAATACCACTCATTGCCACATAATTATGCTACATTGTTATTAGTAATATCAATACATTTAAGTCACGTAAATACAACACATATTGCATTACAAATGCTATAGGTGTCACATTTGCGAAAGTTAAAACTATTGGCATTGTAAATAACAAAGCTATTAATTTCGCTATTTTCAAAACCAACACATAAATATAAAATTTGTCATTTACAATACCAACAGCTCAAACTTTCCTAATGCGAGACCTATTGCATTGCAAATGCTTTTTTTTTTATCGTGAAATATGCCATTAAATCCGTTTATGGCGCAAGGACACATTTTACTGGGAAAAAATAGCACAAGTTGCCAGTGACGGTAAACACCAGCTGTTCACGTTGGATTAGTTCGCCTTGTTAGCGTCCTTTCACCATAGGGTGTTTACCCAAACGAAATGTCAATTGCGAGGTGTAATGGTGTAATCTCGGGCTTTTCGTTTAATATTATAATGTGAAATTACATAAGATTACTTTTGCGTGAATTACATTTCGCCGAGGTCTAATTAGACTAGGAGCGTAATCTCGCCACTGAGGAAAGGAATCGTGCAGCAAAGGCTTAGTGAGTGGCTTTTCATTGTGAGCCAGTAATTAATTACCCACAAACAGGCCCGTGACTGCTCTGAGATTGCTTTTTATTTAAATTCCCTAAATATCGGAAATTAATGTTTGTGTAGCGCATGCATTTTACTTTGTAAAACTCTTGTCTAAATGATGCCTGCAGCCAAGATAGGCATTGAGGGTAAGCGACGTATCCGCTAAACAAGACACACAGCCATCATCAAATGAATTATGCTCGCCATATTTATTTTGCAGCTTGTAAAATTTGCGAGCCTGTCAGTCAGCCTCTTGCTAAACCGTGCAAGAAATTAAAGACAATACGGGCCTCGGCGGGGCTGTTAAACCACGTGCAGCGGGAGGGGGTCAGATGAGGGTGGGGGGGGGGGGGGTGGAGTGCGTGCTGCTTAGAGCTCGAGACAGTCAATTTTGTCACCTTTCATAATTCATCTCTGCCCTTGTTGGATCTCTGTGCCGTGTGCATACCCAGTGCCCCTGGCGGCCCCTGTGTCCTCTCTGAACTCCTGTGCCTCCCTGCTGCCCTTTATGCCTCCTACCTGAACCCCGTGCATCCCTCACTACCCTGCCGCCCTTGATGCCTCCTACCTGAACCCCGTGCATCCCTCACTACCCTGCCGCCCTTGATGCCTCCTACCTGAACCCCGTGCATCCCTCAATCCCCTGCCTCCCTGCTGCCCTTGATGCCTCCTACCTGAACCCCGTGCATCCCTCACTCCCCTGCCTCCCTGCTGCCCTTGATGCCTCCTACCTGAACCCCGTGCATCCCTCACTCCCCTACCTCCCTGCTGCCCTTGATGCCTCCTACCTGAACCCCGTGCATCCCTCACTCCCATGCCTCCTACCTGAACCCCGTGCATCCCTCACTCCCTTGCCTCCCTGCTGCCCTTGATGCCTCCTACCTGAACCCCGTGCATCCCTCACTCCCCTGCCTCCCTGCTGCCCTTGATGCCTTCCTACCTGCATAGCTGCCAAGGTTTCAGATTGCAATATGTGACATTTTCCTAATTCCACTGTAATTATGAGTGACATTTCAACGCTTATGAGTGACAGTATCTTGCGGGCAAAAAATCAAGCAATGAAGATGAGAGGCACATATAATTATCAGAGATTCTACCCATTTGAGCAACGAGAAACTCTAAGAACATGTTAGAACTGCTGCACGGCACCAGAAATGTAAGGGTACTAACCAGAGACTGCAGGCTTGCAGGCACTGCTGCTGCTCAGAAGATGACCTGTTCATGACCGCATGCTAGCCTAAAAAGCACATTTTATAGTATGGGTCAGCTTGTTATTGAAACTACCCTCACAACCCTAACCCTTCTGTGTTGGACCCGGAATCGTGGCGTGGTACCACTTCTTCCGCATAGCGGGCCCTGGACAGCATCGACCCCTGTCCTCCGGCCTAAAGCTATCCCCTCAAACCTTGACGAGAGCCGCCACCCCTGGCGACCCCCGGCTCTCCCCCTCGGGAGCCCGGCGACCCCTGCTCGCCCCACTCCGCGGATCCGACCCCAACTCCGGCCCACCATTTCAGGCCCCGACTCCATCTTGGACCCTCCACGTCCGGACCACGTGGCCTCGTCCCGACCTCGGCCACAGCCCCAGCGAAGCCCCGACATCGAGGCACCAAGATCCAACCAGGTGGTAAAGCGGCCACTTGGCAGATCCAGGAGGAGGGGAGTTTCGATGGGCCTCCAGCCGTCCCCGGACGCCTGGTTTCGATCGCCCTCCGGCCTCCCTGGGCTCTGGCTCCACCCCCCTGCTGGGTGTCTCGACACTCTCATCCCGGCCCCACTGACCCCCAGGCGCGAGGGTCCGGACATCAAAGAACTCCAGACCTATATCTGGGGCAGCTCTGGGATGGGTCAGTAGTTGTATCCTGGAGTCGAGAGCCCTGCTGACGCTGTCGCGGCTGACCCCAAGAAGAACTCGCTACTCTGAACCCTGAACCTCTGGAGTCCTGCTGCCGCGGCCCAACCTCGCTGAAACCATCTTCGGAGCCTGCTGGCGCTGCCGCGGCCCAACCTCGCTGAAACCATCTTTGGAGCCTGCTGGCGCTGCCGCGGCCGGAACCTCGCAGAGCCCCCCCCCCCCCAGCTCGGGGATTGAGAGCTGAGCGTAGGGTATCCCTGTGCCAGACTGGTATTAAGACTGTCCCGCTACCCCTTCCCCCCCAGTTACCGAGACTCTAAGGATCCCTCGATCCGTTTGTACATATTACCGAAAGAACCAATCATTAGTGTTGATAAAGATTCTAAGAAGTACTCTCTTGTGTTGTGTCCCTTTGTAGTGGTGTGATTACTCTACTGTGACAATTCTAGGAGAGGGCCCTCACCCAGGAGGCCTCTCGACGGCGCTCGGCCAATTCCATAAGGAGTGGTGGGCCTCGGGGTGGTCAGTCAGACATCTTCTGCCTCCCCAAGGACTGCCTTTCTAACATTCTGCATCTCTGTCTCCCACCCCGGAGAAAAATGCCAGCCTTGTGTTCTCTTTCTAAAGTTTTGCAAAGGGTAGACACGATTCTTAAATATAACTTTACATAGCTGCCAATTTTTATAATTGCTTATGTGCGATATTGAAATGTTTTCATTCCTCGTGAGTAAATCAAAGCAGTGACTATTATTATTTGCGTGCTGCCTTGGTGTCATAGCTTGCCTTTACAGTGTTAGTCATTCTTTAGCAATTGTTTAACACTCGTTGAGAACTTGAGAATTTCTTGCCAGTGGCCCAAAACGCTCTGCTGGTTTTGCTGCATAGGAGATTGGCCTCAGAGGACAACGATCCGCTCTCCGAGTCAGAACCGCAGCATGGGACCAAAATTATGTTTGGGGGTGTGGCACAGTCAGCACTTCGGTAACTGCGAGGCAGGGGGGAAAACATCCTGCAGTGCCAACACCACTTAAGTTTAGAGTGGCAGGGACAGCCTAGGGCAGCTCGGCAAAAAGAACCAAACTGCCCGTTTCCGTTTGGAATTGTTTCACTACTAGTGCATAGCAATAACAATCTGGGGTGCCTTGCCAGCATTTAAAAAGAAAGGCACCAGAACTGTGTGTGGGGACTGCCGTTCGGATAATAATCCGGATCATCACGTTGTTCTTTCTCATTTCGAAGAAAAACCCAATAAATGTAATGCCTGTGGTAAGGCCCGACAGTGGGCTTGATTAATTACAACAAGCTTTGATCTCATCTGGGCTTATGTGAAGTTGAAATAATAATGTGAAAAGCATGCCAGCGCTCACCTCGCCCGGCTCAAATGGCACAGCTATTGATTTACTCACCACGGTAGATCCACGCAGCAGGAGTATTAGTTAAGCACCAGCCGAAAGCCAGCGTCGAGCAGCTCCCTCCGCTACAGGCTGTCAGGCAGCAGGCTCTCCATGGCGAGGTTAAGTTAGCCGGGAACTGTTCAGAAGAGGGTCGGGTGAGCCTGAAAGGACCCGGCTCGCCCGCGGGATCCAATATACCGCCCCATGGTATTGTATGCAGTGTGCACACTGCAACTAACTAATTTAGAAATGCCGCTCTTTTTGCGGTTCCACCCTATTGAAGTAGCTCCATCATCATTGGGCACTGAAAGTGACCACCTTGGGCGTCCGCAGACATTTTTCCAGAGGGGGGCAAAATGTTAACATCATTACCATCCTCCGACATGTGTGTCCGGTGGGGCACAAGAAACACTGGGGCACAGAACCGGGATAGACTCAATTAAATGCCAGGAATCCAGGACATGTGACTGACCCTGCCACAGGCTAACACCACCTGTAGGGAAAACGCTAAACTTTCTGACAAGGTGCTTTATCTCTGTCTGCTAGGTGTGCAGACTTCCTGGTCCTCGATCCAACACCAATCAAAGCTGTCTTCAGCACGATTCGATTTTTATCAGAATACTTTAAAACAGCCTATGATTAAAGCACCATATTGAATATACTGTATGCACAGTGTATGTTAGGGATTATTTGTAGCACACATATTTACCAATATTGGCTTCTTGGTGCTAGAATTCATGATAACTTTTATCCAAAGTTAAAGCACAATGTCAAAGTTAGTAATAAATAATGCAGCAATCACACACGCTAGTGATTCGCCAATGGGTGCTCCCTTTACTAGAATTCCACGGGCATTGCTAAATTTGACACACATTCAATTAATTTATACAAAATAAAATGTATCGGTCCAAATGTTAGCTATATTTTTTAAAAGAAACTTAGTCCCTCTACGTATAGTCCATGTCAAACTGACAACGTGCCCATGTTTAGGGATACAATAATGGCCTGCTCCCTTATGCGGAAGCCCGGCCCCGTAAATGTGTGGCACATGCGGCGCCCGCAGCAGCGGCACATCACAGGTCCAGGGATGCTGAGTCTTACACAGTGGTCGAAGTGGGGGAAAAAAAGTAGGGGAACAGTGGGCGTAGAATCAGAGTGAGGGAATATCCCAAGGATTGGATTTGTGGGTGGAGCCAGAGGTGTGACCAGAATGCGCAGACATCCCCATTTTTAGTATTTGTTTGGCATTTCACTGCCCAATTTAATCAACCAATGGATACACATTATTATTTAAGGTTATAATGAGTTATTAACATTAAAATATATTCACGAAGTGGGATATGCTTCTAATCACAGAATGTACCAACTACGATAAAATGTGGAAGCACGAGCCATTTGTCTGAGCCATGGAGTTTCTGTCATCAGCACTACTCCCTTTTTCCACAACAGCAGTTCAAACATGAATGGCAAAATATCGTAGTTTGCAAATGTTTTCTCTAAAATTATGACTCTGCCATATTTGCCTCATAATGCAAGATCTGCTGCATGATCTGACCATTTAAACTAATAAATTGTTTGTAGCTCAAACATATCAAAAGTTAATATAAAATGTGACTTGTGTTGCTGCGGAGTGGATGGCCTAATGTAAAGGTTGACTGGTCACCTTTCTCACTGCTGCGTTTGTATGTTACACTGGTACTAATAAGGAAAAATCTTTCCAGAGACTGTTAGCATGTGTACACACGTCAAAATAATAAAATATCTGAAAATATAATGCATTACACTGCAGCCTTTTTTTAATGCATAATTTAGTCAACACTACGGCATAATGTTGTCGTCCTTTGCTGCATAATTAATTCCAGTGGCCCCCCAGCAGGCAGCACATGTTAAAAGTGCTTGTGACTGAAACCGGCTGACTGTAAGTTTGCGAACTTAGTTTGGTGTGCGTGCAAGTCCTGCATTGCCAATCCCTGGTGAGTTGCAGCTACTACTGCTGAAACAAGGCCAGTGGAGTGGTGTGGCTCACTGGTTAGAGGCGGCAGACCCAGGAGCAGAGGACGGCCCGGGACCAGGGTTCAATTCCCGACGCGGCAGGGTCTTGGGTCAGGGTCATCGGACTCGATAATTCTCGCCTCGTTGCCTACTCTAACTAGGGATCACACTCGGCAACTCTGGGCATTAGCTTGCCTCATCTCCACAACGGCCCCCCACATACGCCGGGGATGCCTGTTTCACCTTGGAGATAACCAGTAGGGACCATCTCACAGGGAAAGCCTTGACGGGTCCCCCAGCGGTCTACAGCGCAGAGATACTCCTTCGGGAGTCGATTCTAGCTCTTTAGAAACCCACAATCAATCAATCACAATCAATCAATCAATGGAGGTACCTATGGGTCAGCCAGACTGGCCTCAAGGGCAGGGCTGGCCTTAGCACTGGTGGTGTCCTGTGCATTTGTTTGTTAGTGCCCCCCAATGACCACCTCTTCCATGGATTCCTTCACTACCACCCTTTACCTGTTCCACCCAAGTTTCCATAACCACTCTCTCTCAGATGCATTTAATTTGATTTACAGCGCCACTCATACCATTGTAGGGTGTCAGAGCACTTTACATTTCACACATTACACAGAGACAATCAATGTGTGTAAATCACTGTATAGAAAATGTTACATAAGACTAAGGACTACAAGGTGTTGCAGCCGGTACATTAACCCTCTGAGCTACCTTTCCATGAGTCAAAACTTCCACTAGACAAAATTCTGATCTCTCTCTAGGAAGATCATTAATCACCAGAGTCATCATGACATTTTTATTGTTGCTGAAAATTGCTGGAGGCCAGGAAGGAGGCAGCAAGTGTTTTTAAAACCATAATATACTTGCTAACATGATGCCTCCACCTAAAGTCAGCACCCGGTGCGGTCACACTGGTTGCACCGCCCTAGAGCTGGCCCTTCTCAAGGTTCCTGTGACCTCAGTGACTGTTGTTCTAGGGCGTGCTGCTTCATAGGCTTGCCAGCAAGACTGGAGGTGAACTTAAGTATGGATAGTGGTAGACAAGCCTTGAAGGTTAACCTACACTTGTCATGCTAGGGTCCACCTGCTGGTGCGAAGACACCAGGACTGCTAAGGTGTTGCGAAGCCTTCTACGGTCTAGCATGTGATTGTGCTCTCGCAGGAGAGTGGTCTGGTGGACTTGTTATTAAGGCTGAACCTGGCTCCCAGTTCCAAATTCAGCAGCTCTGACCATAGTGCCACATCCTCTCCCCCACTGAACACCGTACTGCCCCACTGAGAAAAACTCCCACTGTCTTCAACTACAACCCAATTGTTGCCCGCTATAAACACCTGGATGCGGCTCAATTTAAATTACGCACTAGACGAGCAATATGCAGCCTACAAAAAAAAAAAGTAACAACATCCTGGAAAAAGCAAACACTTATAGGGAATGCAAAATTTAGCAAACCATGGGAAATGTAAGCAGGAACAACATGGTTACCTTAATGCTTTTACACTTACTATTCAGAAATCAGTGAGTGCTTTTGCCTGAAAAGTTAAGGACACGACTACAGGGCCCTGAATGGGAAACAGCCTTTACAACGGAACTGTTACAACGCATGCTTTTACATCGCATGTCGTTGCAACGCAAAAGGTGTGCAACAGTGGGTAGAAGGTGTTGGATTTAACTCCAACACCTTCCCTACTGTTGCACACACTGGAGTTGGAATAGAAAATTAATCTATTCCAACTTCCAGCGCCCCCCTGACAGAAAGTCGGAGTAAAAATTTGCGTTCTAACAGCATGCGATGTATTAGCATGCGTTGTAATGTCACATATTCCCCTGAATGGACCCATTTCAATGTCCACTATGTGTGTGTGGCTCTGTGTGTGTGTGGCTCTGTGTGTGTATGTGGCTCTGTGTGTGTGTGTGGCTCTGTGTGTGTGTGTGGCTCTGTGTGTGTGTGTGGCTCTGTGTGTGTGTGTGGCTGTGTGTGTGTGTGGCTCTGTGTGTGTGTGTGGCTCTGTGTGTGTGTGTGTGGCTGTGTGTGTGTGTGTGTGTGTGTGTGTGTGGGGGGCTCTGTGTGTGTGTGTGGCTCTGTGTGTGTGTGTGGCTCTGTGTGTGTGTGGCTGTGTGTGTGTGTGGCTCTGTGTGTCTGTGTGGCTCTGTGTGTGTGTGGCTCTGTGTGTGTGTGGCTCTGTGTGTGTGTGGCTCTGTGTGTGTGGCTCTGTGTGTGTGTGTGGCTCTGTGTGTGTGGCTCTGTGTGTGTGGCTGTGTGTGTGTGGCTCTGTGTGTGTGTGTGTGGCTCTGTGTGTGTGTGTGGCTCTGTGTGTGTGTGTGTGGCTCTGTGTGTGTGTGGCTCTGTGTATGTGTGTGTCTCTGTGTGTGTGTGTTACTCTGTGTGTGTGTGTTACTCTGTGTGTGTGTGTGTTGCTCTGTGTGTGTGTGTTGCTCTGTGTGTGTGTGTTGCTCTGTGTGTGTGTGCTCTGTGTGTGTGTTGCTCTGTGTGTGTGTGTGGCTCTGTGTGTGTGTGTGTGGCTCTGTGTGTGTGTGGCTCTGTGTGTGTGTGGCTCTGTGTGTGTGTGGCTCTGTGTGTGTGTGGCTCTGTGTGTGTGTGTGGCTCTGTGTGTGTGTGGCTCTGTGTGTGTGTGGCTCTGTGTGTGTGTGGCTCTGTGTGTGTGTGGCTCTGTGTGTGTGTGTGGCTCTGTGTGTGTGTGTGGCTCTGTGTGTGTGTGTGGCTCTGTGTGTGTGTGTGGCTCTGTGTGTGTGTGTGGCTCTGTGTGTGTGTGTGGCTCTGTGTGTGTGTGTGGCTCTGTGTGTGTGTGTGGCTCTGTGTGTGTGGCTCTGTGTGTGTGGCTCTGTGTGTGTGGCTCTGTGTGTGTGGCTCTGTGTGTGTGGCTCTGTGTGTGTGGGTCTGTGTGTGTGTGTGGCTCTGTGTGTGTGTGTGGCTCTGTGTGTGTGTGTGGCTCTGTGTGTGTGTGGCTCTGTGTGTGTGTGGCTCTGTGTGTGTGTGGCTCTGTGTGTGTGTGGCTCTGTGTGTGTGTGTCTCTCTGTGTGTGTGTGTGGCTCTCTGTGTGTGTGTGTGGCTCTCTGTGTGTGTGTGGCTCTCTGTGTGTGTGTGGCTCTCTGTGTGTGTGTGGCTCTCTGTGTGTGTGTGGCTCTCTGTGTGTGTGTGGCTCTGTGTGTGTGTGTGGCTCTGTGTGTGTGTGTGGCTCTGTGTGTGTGTGTGGCTCTGTGTGTGTGTGTGTGTGGCTCTGTGTGTGTGTGGCTCTGTGTGTGTGTGGCTCTGTGTGTGTGGCTCTGTGTGTGTGTGTGGCTCTGTGTGTGTGTGTGGCTCTGTGTGTGTGTGGCTCTGTGTGTGTGTGTGGCTCTGTGTGTGTGTGTGGCTCTGTGTGTGTGTGTGGCTCTGTGTGTGTGTGTGTGTGTGGCTCTGTGTGTGTGTGGCTCTGTGTGTGTGGCTCTGTGTGTGTGTGTGGCTCTGTGTGTGTGTGTGGCTCTGTGTGTGTGTGGCTCTGTGTGTGTGTGGCTCTGTGTGTGTGTGGCTCTGTGTGTGTGTGGCTCTGTGTGTGTGTGGCTCTGTGTGTGTGTGGCTCTGTGTGTGTGTGGCTCTGTGTGTGTGTGTGGCTCTGTGTGTGTGTGTGGCTCTGTGTGTGTGTGTGTGGCTCTGTGTGTGTGTGTGTGGCTCTGTGTGTGTGTGTGTGGCTCTGTGTGTGTGTGTGTGTGGCTCTGTGTGTGGGGGGGGCTCTGTGTGTGTGGGGGGGCTCTGTGTGTGGGGGGGGCTCTGTGTGTGGGGGGGGCTCTGTGTGTGGGGGGGGCTCTGTGTGTGGGGGGGGCTCTGTGTGTGGGGGGGGCTCTGTGCGTGTGTGTGGCGCTCTGTGTGTGTGTGTGGCGCTCTGTGTGTGTGTGTGTGGCGCTCTCTGTGTGTGGCGCTCTCTGTGTGTCGCGTGTGGCTCTGTGTGTGTGTCGCGTGTGGCTCTGTGTGTGTGTCGCGCGTGTGGCTCTCTGTGTGTGTGTCGCGCGTGTGGCTCTCTGTGTGTGTGTCGCGCGTGTGGCTCTCTGTGTGTGTGTCGCGCGTGTGGCTCTCTGTGTGTGTGTCGCGCGTGTGGCTCTCTGTGTGTGTGTCGCGCGTGTGGCTCTCTGTGTGTGTGTCGCGCGTGTGGCTCTCTGTGTGTGTGTCGCGCGTGTGGCTCTCTGTGTGTGTGTCGCGCGTGTGGCTCTCTGTGTGTGTGTCGCGCGTGTGGCTCTCTGTGTGTGTGTCGCGCGTGTGGCTCTCTGTGTGTGTGTCGCGCGTGTGGCTCTCTGTGTGTGTGTCGCGCGTGTGGCTCTCTGTGTGTGTGTCGCGCGTGTGGCTCTCTGTGTGTGTGTCGCGCGTGTGGCTCTCTGTGTGTGTGTCGCGCGTGTGGCTCTCTGTGTGTGTGTGTGTGTGCGTGTGTGGCTCTCTGTGTGTGTGTGTGTGCGTGTGTGGCTCTCTGTGTGTGTGTGTGCGTGTGTGGCTCTCTGTGCGTGCGTGTGTGGCTCTCTGTGTGTGTGCGTGTGTGGCTCTCTCTCTGTGCGTGTGTGGCTCTCTCTCTGTGCGTGTGTGTGTGCGTGTGTGGCTCTCTCTGTGTGCGCGTGTGTGGCTCTCTCTGTGTGTGTGCGTGTGTGGCTCTCTCTGTGTGTGTGCGTGTGTGGCTCTCTCTGTGTGTGTGCGTGTGTGGCTCTCTGTGTGTGTGCGTGTGTGGCTCTCTGTGTGTGTGCGTGTGTGGCTCTGTGTGTGTGCGTGTGTGGCTCTGTGTGTGTGCGTGTGTGGCTCTCTCTGTGTGTGCGTGTGTGGCTCTCTCTGTGTGTGCGGCTCTATGTGTATGTGCATGTCTGTGTGTGTGGCTCTGTGTGTGTGGGCAATTATTTTCTTTTTCTTAGCCGTAGTATGCAAATGTGAATCAGGTGCAAAAGCTCAGTTTTCGCATTGTCCGCTTTCTGCCTGCAGCGGACTAGAAAATGAATGAATTGTACGCTGCATTTTTGCAGTGATCCATTGACTTCCACAAAATTACTGCCCAGGCATGCCAACTTGCAGATACATTTCACAATGGGGGGAGGCGGTTTGGGGGGAGGATCTTATAGGAGATTTGTCTATAAAGGAACAAAATCATAAGCCAATTGCGTTTACGAGGCATGAGGGCACAAGGTCATGAAGAGGGGGCGGGGCTTTGGGCTGAGATCTGACCCCCAACATCCCTCCCCCAAAACAAAAGCTTCTGAAGCTACCACTAATGCCCTGGGGAGTAAGTAAAAAAAAATACCAATGAAACGCAGCAGCGCCACCCTCCAGATATGAGCTGGAAACCCACACCTGCAGTGTGAGAGACAGCAGTGTGTATGAGAGACAGCAGTGTGAGAGACAGCATTGTGTGTAAGAAAGACAGCAGTGTGTGAGAAACAGCAGTGTGTGTGAGAGAGACAGCAGTGTGAGAGACAGCATATGTGTGTTCTAGGGAGAGACAGCAGTGAGAGAGAGACAGCAGTGTGAGAGACAGCAGTGTGAGACATTTTATTTATGTTTTGGTTTTTGAAACATAAATAAAACGCATTGTTATTTGCAATGTCAATAGCTCAAACTCGCGTAAATACGTGACCTATTGCATTGCAAATGCAATAGGTCTCGCATTTGCGATAGATTACGCTATTGGTATTGTAATTGACAATGCCATTTTTTAATCTGTTTTAAAAACCAACACATAAATAAAAATGTTGTCATTTACAATGCCAATAGCTCTAACTTTTGCAAAGGCGAGACCGTTGCATTGGTCTCGCATTTGCGAGAGATTAAGCTATTGGCATTGTAAATGACAATGCCATTTATTTATCTGTTTTCAAAACCAACATATAAATAAATATTTTGTCATTTACAATGCCAATAGCTCTAACTTTTGCAAAGGCGAGACCGTTGCATTGTAAATGCTTGTTTTTAATCTTGCGACTCCTGGTGCACGAGTGATGTCCAGTTGTCAGCCCGGTGACTCCTGTCGGTCACCGAAGTCTATTCAGGAGAGGTCCCGAACGCTTTTAGAGGCGCGGCTCAAGGGAAATGTCGCAAAGCCATCACGATTAGTCATCGAATTGGTAGCACTCATCGCTTAAGTCGAAGCCCAAGAAGAAGGCCAAGAAGCATCGGCTGACGCACTGCGGGACCCGGAGCGTCTCCGATCCCAGGCTCCGTCCCCGGAGCCCGGTGAGACGACTCCGCGCTACCCTCCCTTTCCGGGAGCCTGAGTGTCCCCTGCCCAGCTTTGTGCATTTTACGAAGCCCTCTACTCCAATTTTGGGTAGCCCGACTCAGCCTGCGTGCCTTCTTGCCCCTTGGACTTGGCTGGGGGCACTAGGCCTTTGATGCCAGCAGCTCTCGCGTTGACGCCACAGGGCCCCCATGGATCCAGGCCTGGATCCGGATCGGTGGCAGTTAACCTCACTGTACCTTCCCCGGCGCCGATTCTAGTGGCTATGCCCCCACGCCGGCTTCGCCCCCAGCCTGCATTAACTCCAATCTCACCTCCGACATGGAGCCGAACCAATGTCAACCTGCGCTGGTACAGGCGCCGGAGGGTACTTGGTCCCACTGTTCATCCCTGGCGCTCCCTACCGCCCTGAGTGACTGGGAGGGGTCTTTTGACCCTCCTGCAGACCAGCTTGAAGACTGGACTGGTGAGAGGAGTTGGGTGATGCCAATGGTCTGGATACCTCCCCAGACCTCGGTATGCTTTCTCCCCTTATCGTGGCTACGAAGGAGGGAGCCTCCTACGCTGTGGTGTTGCGTAGGGTGGTTGAGGCCTTGGGCCTGGAGCTTCCTATGGTAGCAATCAGGACTAACTTCCTGACTGATGTGCTTCAGCCAGCAGCGACCTCCTTGGAGCCCCCTCTGCCTTTTTAAAGAGGCCCTCTCTGACATCCTTCTGGCACTTGATCCAAGCCCAGCACAGGGGCTCCTGTGGACAGGATGATTGCCCAATGCCACCGCCCGGTCCTGGGCGACCTGCTTTTCCTATCCCAACACCCTACCCCCGAGAGCTTGGTAATCCAAGCCTCAACCTCTAAAGGCACATTCCCTACAGCTCCCCTAGATAGAGAATCCAAGAAGCTGGACCATCTTAGGTAGAAGATGTTTTATTAAGTCAGCTTAGGACTGCAGTCGGTTAACACTGCATGTCTCTTGGGCTGTTACAGACACACTGTGTGGGACACAGTTACTCAAGCGCCACTACAGTGCCCGGAGTAGGCCCGGGCAGTGCTCACCCACATTGTTGCAGAGAGTTGAGATGCAGCGAAGTTTACCATCCGTTATGGGCTGGATACTGCCGGCTAGCTGGGTAGAAAAATGTCAACGTCCGTAGCCCTGAGGTGCTAATCCTGGCTGAGGTCCACTGGTAATCGACTTTTGTACTTGTCTTTTGATGGCCGTCGCTTGTTTGGCGACAAGGCAGGCAGTGCACTTAAGCGCTCTAAGGACTCCAGGGCTACGGCCAGATCCTAGGGCCTCGCTACCACCTCTCGCCCCCTGCAATCTGCTTTTCTCCCCCTTTCGTGGCTACGGAAGGAGTGGCCTCTCATGTTCTGCCCAGAGCCACATGCCTGCACAAGCTGTCCAGCCTCTGCATGGCCGGGGACGTCGGTCCCACCGTCGTGGGCCTGGGGGCGGGCCAGTCCACCAGCGCCCTCTCTGGAGCAGCCCCCAAGCCCTCCTATTCTGTTCTTTCAGGGACACCATTCGCCAGTGGGCGGCAGGATTCGCCAACACCGCCCCCACTGGCTCAACATCACTTTGGACAGGCGGGTTTTGCAGATAGTTCGGTGGGACTACTCCCTCCCCTTTGAGAGTACCCCTCTATCCATGCCACCTCAATTCCATTGCATGTCGGAGGATCACTGGACCCTTCTCTAACAGGAAGTTACAGCTCTCTTGGCCAAGGGAGTCATCGAGCGAGTTACTGCCCCAGAAGTAGGTTGTGGTTGTTATTCCCACTACTTTCTGGTGCCGAAGAAGGACAAGGGCCTGCGCCCTATCTTGGACCTCATGAACATCGACCGCTTCCTCCGGAAGGAGAAGTTCAAAATGTTGACACTGACTCAGGTTCTGTCTGCCCTTGACCCTGGAGAATGGATGTTAGCGTTGGACTTGCAGGACGCTTATTTTCACATGCCCGTACTGCCGGCCCATTGGCGTTTCCGACGGTTCACGGTAGGCCATGAGCACTTTCAGTTTAATGTGCTCCCCATTGGCCTTACCAGCGCACCTCGGGTGTTCACGAAAGTGATGGCGGTGGTCACAGTTATCTGCGCAGATCAAGGGTTCCCGTCTTCCCCCATCTCAACGACCCGCTGGTGTAGGCAGGCTTGCCCAAGGCTGTCGTCTCCAACCTCCTGACTATGGCCAACCTCCTGCATTCGCTGGGGTTCACCATCAATATTCTGACGTCACACCTGATTCCCTCTCAGAAGCTCCTCTTCATCGGAGGGGTTCTGGACACAGCACAGTTTCGGATTTATCCTCCCGAGCAGCGAGTCTGGGATATTCGGGCTAAGATTCAGATCTTTCAGCGCCTGGACTTCGGTAGCAATGACCCTGAGGCTACTGGGCCTCATGGCCTCCTGCATCCTGCTGGTGTACTATGCCAGGTGGCGTATGCTCTGCAGTGGGACCTGAAGTTCCAGTGGGCACAGTATCAGTGGAATCTTTCCGATTGCGTCCATATCTCGGAGGGCACTGCACACCAATTGTAGTGGTGGCTAATGAACCAGGATTGGGTCTACGGCAGACTCCCCTCCCTTCCCCATCCAGAGTTCACAGTGGTAACAGATGCATCACTTCTGGGGTGGGGCGGCCACATGGGAGAGGCGGTGATCAGAGGCCTCTGGTCTCCAGCGGAGATCAGGCTCCACATCAACCTTCTGGAGCTTCGGGTGATCCGTCTTGCACTGAAGGCATTCCTTCCTTCTGTCAAAGGGAGAGTAGTGCAGGTGGTCACCGACAACACCACCGCCATGTGGTACTGTAACGGGCGGGGTGGGTTGTGGACCCTATGTCAGGAGACACTTCAGTTCTGGAAGTGGCTGGAACCTCAGTGCATGTCCCTGGTGGTTTAACACCTGGCAGGTTCTCTGAATGCCAGGGAGGACAAACTCAGCTTTCGGTGTATGATGGATAGCGAATGGCGTCTTCACTCGGAGGTGTTGCAAGGTCTCTTGCAGCCGTGGGAAGAGCCTTGGTTAGATCTATTCGCCACCGAAGAGAACGCACAATGTTGACAATTCTGCGTGTTGGAATTTCCAAGACGGCACTCGCTAGGCGATGCTTTTCGTCGCAAGTGGAGTTGCAATATTCTATATGCCTTTCGGCCTATACCACTTCTGTCCAGAGTGCTGAAGAAGATCAAGCTTGACTAGGCAGAAGTGATTTCTGTGGCTCTGGACTGTTCACGAAGAGTCTGGTATCCCAAGCTTCTGCACATGGCCATCGATCCTCCAATCTGACTGCCCCTTCGGGAGGATCTTCTGTCGCAGCAGCAGTGGACGGTCCTCCACCTGAACATGTTCAGCCTCCACCCCCTTGCGTGGAGTTTGAGCGGCGACAGTTGACCGCTTTCGACCTTCCTCCCGAAGTCTAACTTTTTTTGGGCAACCAGGCATCCCTCCACCAAAACGGTATAGGCCTGTAGATGGAACAAATTTATGGCATTGGTGTGCTGCAAAGGCTGTGGATCCCCTTTCTGCACCCCTTTCAGTGGTTCTCCTCTTCATTATTGCTTTGGCCCTGCATGGATCTGTTCCGAGCACTTTAAAAGGCTATCTTTTGGCCATTTTAGTCTTTCTTCGGCTTCCGGATCAGCCTTCTCTTTCCAAGTCCCCTATTGTAAATCGCTATAAAGGGCATTACTCACTTGTTTTCTCCAATTCCTTTTGTAATGCCCCAGTGGGGCCTGAACCTGGTTCTGACCTATCTTATGTGCACTCCTTTCGAGCCGCTGTATAACTGTCCTCTCAGACTTTTGACTCTTAAAACTGCCTTTTTGGTTGCCATCAGCTCTGCCCGCAGGGTGAGTGAGCTTAAGGCTTTTTCTTCCAAACCTCCTTTCCTGGCTGTTCATCCGGAATAAGTGGTCCTTCGCACTAGGCCTTCTTTCCTACCCAAAGTTGTTACCTTTTTCCACATAGGACAAATCATCACTTAGCCCACCTTCTTCCCGCTCCTGCACCCTTCTAGAGAGGAGAAGAGGCTCCACCATCTGGATCCAAAGCGTGTGCTTTCATTCTATCTGGATCGCACAAAAAAAATCCGGGTGGAGGACCAGCTCTTTGTTGGCTATGTGGGCGCCAAGAAAGGTCGGGCCAGTCAAAAATGAACTATCTCTCGATGGGTTGTTCTTTGCTTCAAAATCTGCTATTCCTTAGCGAAAACGGAACCTCCGGTGGGGTTGCGTGCCCATTCCACCATGGCGACTGCAGGTACTACTGCTTCAGGACGTGGAGTCCCCCTTCATGACCTCTGCCAGGCAGCTACGTATGCTTCATTGCACATGTTTACCAAACACTACTGCCTGGACAGACAAGTCCGGAGAAACGGCTTCTTTGGCCATTCAGTTCTCCAGGACTTGCTGGTGTTAACTTGGTTAGCAGACCCACCTCCGGGGTTGCTATTGCTGGGATATCTATTCTAAGGTGAGGGATCTGTAACTAATTGTCTCTTTCAGATGAACAAGTTACTTACCTTTGGTAACGATATAACTGTAAGTGATATAGATTAGTTGTGGATTCCTCACCGCCCCACCTATCCTCCCTGTTTGGCGAACTGACTTCTAGGGTAAGGAACTTCCCTTCAGGGCCCTAGTTTTGTCCACCAGTGGTTGGTGTCTTGCATGGCTCTGCGCTTCTGGTGTGGAATGTAAAGAACTGACGTAAGCTCACATGGGTGGCGCCTAAGTAGATACTGCAACGTCATTTCGGCGACCACAACGCCAATGACAAATTGTGAGACGACCGACGCCACCTACCGACGCGCATGGGTACTGCTACGAAAAAAATTATCGGGATCCAGTCTGAAGCCTGGGGGTAATTCTAAGGTAAGGAATCTATAACTAAAAATGTCTCTTACAGATATATTGTTACCTAAGGTAAATAACTTGTTCTTTGGGTTATGCGTTTTGAAATTGTTTATCATGCCAATATGGCAGTGGGCTGGTATTTTTGGGGTGTTTTAGCTTACAGGAATGCAAGGCTTGCTTCTCTAAGCTTGATCCGAAGGTTCACATCCAACTTCAGTATCTCCCTTTTGATGGCTTTAGCAGACAGAATCTTCAACTATTGCAATTTGTGTGTGCTAAAGCTCCTTTCTGTTCTCTCTATCAAAACCCAACCAAATTCATTGCATTTCATTTCACCATCAGCCCCCTGCTTGATCTGACTGACATGTGCTGCCATGGTGTTCATTGTTTCGCCAACAGATTAACTAGCCAGGACCTTATAGGTCCTTGAAAGACCTACTTGATTTCCATGTAGAATGCCAGTCAAAAGATGATGCTCTGGGTTTAGGCCTTTGTGTGAACCTCTCCTAAGTTTGGTGGTGGGGCAACTAAAACCTACTTGTCGCTGTGGTATTGTTTCTGTTTACCTGGTTTCACTTTGCAACTGTTTTGCCAACCATGTTTCCTTTCTGATTTTTATAATTTTGAGTCTTGTGCTGTTTTTTTTCCGATCAATAAGAAAGTTTTGACTTAGCATAGGGGTTCTGATCATGACAGCCTTGCCCGACACCCAACAGTGCATGATCAACTAATTTTATCAGTTTTTAACCCGCTGTAAATGCTAGTATGTGTTTGCCTGTAACTGATGGAATGATTTTGCTTTTCTCTACATAGTTCTAGAATGTGTGCTTATGCGATCAATGGGATATACATGGTATGCTTATCTTTAAAGTGTCAATTGAAGGAAAAAATAACCCATTTTCAGCTTAATTTAGTTTTTGAAGCTTTACTGATTTTGAGACCGAATGTTTTAACTAGTACAATTCTGTGTCCCTAGAGCAACAATACATTTCAGCTGAGCACAACAATAATTCGAGCCAGTCCGACTCCTTCAGAGGAATACGCTGCTAAGGATACTGAAAATGTCTCATTCCAGCGTAATGAAGAGAGAACATCTTTAAATGCCTCCATAAGAAAAACACTTACAAAACCGGGACTTCAATCTAAAAATGTTAATGACAGAGATGAAATCAATAAATCTTCCTCTAAAATGAAGTTGGAATCTGATATTCAAGGCATTGCTCCAAAGGAGAAAATTGATTGCGTCAACTCTGTCTCACCAAGCAAATCCAGTCTCCCTTACAACTCTAAGCAAGTTAATGTAAATGTTCCTTTAATTGCACCAGAAAGTACCATGAAAGGATCTCCGACTTCACAGCTGGCACCATCATGTATATTGTCTGCAAATAGTCTCTGTACCAAAGTTCAGGATAACCCATATGTTCCTATTTCAACCTTTAAACCTGCAGCTGCTTATAATGATGTGTATTCTGTACATAATACTGCATTGCCTTTGTGTACACTTTCAGCACAACTTTCGCAACAGTATTTAGGAAGTGAACCAGCAAGTGCCAACATTGACTTGCCTCAGTTTCCACTAGGTGTTTCTGCAGCATATGGACTTCCAGCTAGGTTTTTGGATTCTGCCTCACAAGCTGGATATATACAAAACTGTGTTCGTGCTGGAACGTTTGGTGCAAATGTGGGAGCAGGATTGCTAACTTCACTGTCACCACTTCCTACAACCGGTGGATTTGCAAACTGGCAGACACAACGATCTTCTGGATTGGGTAAGCGCCTCTTTTTCATCATAGCTTTCCTCCTTCACATATTGTCAAATATTCTTTTTTGTTAATGGGATTTTATATTCTCTTTGTGTCCAACACGTCCTTTTTTCATGTGTGAGAATTGTATAATGCAGGCAAATGTGTCTACAGTCAGTACATTGGGATAAGATTAAACGTGTGACCTTTCTTTGTGTAGCGAGTGGTTTCTACTGCTAGTTTATTTTAAATAATTTTGGCTTACCATAGCCAATGAGCTCTGTGCCTCTGTACCCCTTTCCTAGTTTAACAACATAATGAATGTGTTTTTATAAAGGTTTCCAGTTTGGAATTATTATCTGTTTAGCCCTTTGCTCTCAGTGACTTAATCAATGCAGCCTGGATATTTGGCTTTGAAACATTTGGTCCTGTAGGAGTTGTATTCCAATACACTTGGGGACCTAGTTCTATCCAACTGCATTTCATAGGTTTGTCAAATCAAATACCCTTCCTTGTTTATCACTGCAGCCCTTGCTGTTTTGTAATATCCCTACATTCTTAATTTGTTTAGGTCTGATCTAGAGCCAGCTTTAGAAGCTGAGTGTGCCTCATGTTTTCCAAGAAATTTAAGAGTCTCTTCTGCGTAGCCGGTATTCACAGTATATATGTATTATACTGGCAGACTGCTGCGCCGGTATTCACAGTATATATGTATTATACTGGCAGACTGCTGCGAAGCATTGTGGCTGCAAAACCATCCTTGTGAACTAGGCCGGTTTTGTGGCCAAAATATATTTCAGTATTCTGCCTATAAAGTACATTCATCATGCAGGTCTCAAGTGTCTGCACCTGTTCCTATAGAAGATGGGAGGTAGATTGATAGTGAGCCATCTCCAGTCCCCTCTCTCTCTCTCTCTCTCTCTCTGTCTCTCTCTGTCTCTCTCTGTCTCTCTCTGTCTCTCTCTGTCTCTCTCTGTCTCTCTCTGTCTCTCTCTGTCTCTCTCTGTCTGTCTCTCTCTGTCTCTCTCTGTCTCTCTCTGTCTGTCTCTCTCTGTCTGTCTCTCTCTGTCTCTCTCTGTCTCTCTCTGTCTCTCTCTGTCTCTCTCTGTCTCTCTCTGTCTCTCTCTGTCTCTCTCTGTCTCTCTCTGTCTCTCTCTGTCTCTCTCTGTCTCTCTCTGTCTCTCTCTGTCTCTCTCTGTCTCTCATATCTTGTTGAATCTTGTTGAATCTTCATGAAAATTCTCCCCAAAAAGTGCCGTCCTGATTCTTATTGTACATGGAAAGTTTCAGGGTGATCCGTCAAGAAGGGGCTGTAAAACAAGGAGGGGGTTGGTGTCCCAGAAAAGCAAAATCCCTATGCATTTTCCATATACTTTAGGCAAGGTTACATCAAAAACTGCTGAACAGGATTACACCTAATGCGGTGGGAATATAGATGTTGGCCCGTAGATTTTGTGTAAATCTGTTCTGTCGTTTTTGAAAATTGAAGAGTAAAACAGAATTGTAGATTTTGGCAGTTAGGCACGGGAGTGTCGCAAGACCCTTGTCAGAGCACCAATTAAAAAAAAATATAGTGTTCCGATTGGCCTCAGGAGCTTTATTTCTCCTGGCCCATCTCGCTTCTGTGGGAGTCAGACTCCAGCTACTGCTCGATTTAACTGCCAGCAACATGAGATTAATTCGGCTACCAGCCATTACAAGACTCTAACCCTTAGTCCTCTGCCTGAAGTTGTTAAAAATATATATATCTCTCGGGGCCAAAAAAGAAAAAATAAACTGCATGAAATGATGCGATCAAGCAAGACTCTTCTGGGATCAGAAAAAAACTGCTAAATGGTGGCTGGGCCGCATTTATATTGCTTATTTTGATGTATGTTTATAGATAAACAATGACCAAAATGAAATGACACCATCCACAAAAGTAAATTTCCTAACCATCAAGAGGTACCATACGTCCCCTCAGTGTAGCAAACTCAGTTCGGGGATACCCAATCCACAAAAGCTCACTGTGGGCCAGGCCCCATAATTCAGTCACTCACCCCCCAACTGTGTTGCAAACCCAGCTCAGTGCCACTCAACAAACAAATGCTGTAATAGGAGGCTGAGCTTCTGGGCCTTGCCTGATTTGAACAGTCTTGCAAAACTCTAAGGTCTCTCCTACTCTGGGCAGTTCCCTTATCCGACTCAATTGGCCCCCGAAAGACGGACCACAGGACAATCCTGTTTATAGCCATGTCAACGGTACATACATCAAGCCCAGTGGCGAACAAATACCAACAAAACTGATTTTCACCCCCTACTACTCCTCTTAGGGCCCACATGACATTTTAAACTGGTCCAATCTGCTGAGGTTGTTTAAAAACGTTTAAACTTATCTTGTATAACCCTGGAAGATATTCTAGTAGTGGAATTTAAAACCTTGACTGCCAGCAAGAGTGGGATTGAATCGACAATACAGATCCTCAAATCCCCACATTAATGGCAGATATTCTAGCAAGTAAGCAGACTTTTGAAGAGGGGTCGATAGAGATCACTAAACGAGTATCCCCAAAATATGCTTACCCATGTAGGGACCCCGAAGAACGCATGTTCACCTACTCTGTATTCTCAAACGAGCTGGAAACTCCCAACTTAACCTGTCTTATAATAGGTTGCAAATGTCACCCTCTAACTCCAATCAAACGGGTCCAACAAGGAGAATAGCCTTAGAGAGCACTGATGAAACAAAACAAAGGAATGACTCGAACTGGTTGTCAGATACACACTCGGTCCACACTAAAAATCATTCCTAGCCCAAATGGCAGCCGACACCAGGCAACTGTCAAGAGGAAATCAACTATAAACTTAATATCTTGGAACATAGCTGGGCTATCAAAGCTACTTGAATCCCCAGTCGCTATGTCATTCATCAAGTTGGCTGAAATTCTTGATTTTCAGGAAACGTGGACAACCAGTCAGTTTACAATCCTGGGGTTTCATGGATTGCACCAAGCTACTACACCAATGAATTTATTTGGAAGACCCTCAAGCGGCCTTTCAATTTTTGTAACCCTAGGTGTAGATCTGAAAGCTAAAACCCTTGAAAGCCAAGATGTAATGATCCAAATAGCTATCGTAAAAGGCCTTTGCGTAAACGACCAACTTCTGAAGATCCTACTCGTCAATGTGTACTTCCAACTATTTCAGCCCAGGACGTGCCAACCGGCTATTCAATTCCGTGACACTCTTTTGTGCTCTGTGGAAATACAACTCTGGAAGTCATCTTAAGCACTGATTTCAATCATCGCATCCTGAGAACAGATCAATCTAATCAGGATAGACCCTCTTTTTAATAACCAGAGTCTAAAATCGATTCAGCGAAAGTGTCCCATTTCCTCAAATTCCAGAAAACTTTCAAGGGAAATGGGTACTTTGGATTAAGCGTTCACTGCTGGCAATCTCCTAGCTACTCTAGAAAACTTTGAGATCTTGACCCTGTTTATCTTAGAGGACCACAAGTTGTTAATTTACAGCTGTGAGCAGTATTCCAACATTTCCTGAGATTATTCATTCTGAGTCATTTCCAAGGATTTGGCCTTCTGGCCATGATAGTCCAGATCATTTCTCATTTTAGACAGACTTTGTTTGAGGTCTGTCCAAACTGCCCCAATTTTGCTTTTAAGTTCAGCAATGAATTGCAGCATAAAGCCTTTAGTGATGGGCTCCTTGTCTGTCGAAGTGGGGGCTATCTGTTTACTTTCAGTTTCTCCTTCCTTGACATGTTTAATGACCTCATTTTAGGGGAGGGGATCTGGAGTAGTTTTTTATTCGTGCCCATGCCTGCTGGCTGCTATCTGAAAGGAGCACAGTCATCTACAGCATGGTGTGTAGGAGGTGATCTGGAAATGTTGTGGGAGACCCTACCCATCTGTAAGGTGCTGTTGTGGCAAGGTGCGTTTCGGCACAGTCTGCTTTGAGCCAGTCCAGTCGGCTGACAAGACTAGTCCCACCTGCAATGCATGCTGCACCAGGCACTCTGCTCCCCATGGTACTCAAGTAGACTGACCCCAAGTGTAAATAAAATTTCTTGTGAGCCTCCGCCTTAGCGACTGTGGGCTTGGCAAAGGCTGAACGCCGATGTCCCAAACATGCACATCATTTGGTGGGAGGAGACAGAACCACCTTCGGCATCCTTCCATGTAGCAATTCACAAGGCACCCGAAGGGGCTGAGTTGAGCTATGGTAGATTATCAAAAGAGCACTTTGAGTCACGCACTCAATAAGCAAAATCAGACCCCCCCCCCCCAATGGGGGATGCCAATGTCCGGGTCCCTAAGCGCCCAGTTACCTCTATCAGATGCACCTCCTCAGTCCACAGGGGGAATCCACTGCCGCCTCCCTAAGGCCCATATCATAGGGAAGCCCCTAAGCTGATGGAAGGTGTGAGAAGTTGGCCTGACATATGCTGGCCCTTATTCTAGTGGGCACCTTGCACCAGTCCAAACGACCCTTATTGATGTTAGGTTTAAGACAACCTTTATAGAAAGCTATCCTAGTGGTAGCTGTGGAGAGCAGCCTTCAGGCTAAGTCTTGAAGGAATGTAAAGCAGCTTGTTTTACCAGTTTATAATCTCATAAATGACCAAATTAAAGGAGAACCACACCAGGTATATATAAAATATATATGTATTTATTCTGAACACATCCCTCTAGTCTCTTTATGAGGTTAGAGGCAAAAGTACACAAAGTAAACTTACGTAGCACACAGTATATTAGCACAGTATACGTTTTTCCCTAGGGGCCTCTCAAACGATATACTAAGAAAGAGGTATAAGAACCACGAGGGACATAGAGACAAGGCCTAGGGCCTGTAGAACCGCTGGGGCAACCAGGAACCACCCACCGTAGGGACGCAGGAGACCCACGGGGGACACGTGCAGTGTCTAAACACAGCCGCAAATCACCATTGACTTATATGGAGAAAGTTACGGTTAGATTTTTAAAGATTAAGGACACTTAGAAGTGGACTAGGAACAAACCCCTTCAGTACTGGACAGTTCGAGAGTCAAGACCCACGGGAGCACCGAAGTACTCGTGTTACCTCACCCAGGGAACCCGGGTGCATAGGTGTATTTTCATGTCGTTGTTTCCTATGGAGAGCTGCAAAGAAGTGCTGCAGGCGACCAGATGAAAAGTGTCCGGATGGATCCAAGGGTGCATCGAAGATCCGAAGAACCTGAAAGCAGAGGGGACAGAGTCTGGGTCACTTGCCAGTGACCAGGGAGGCAACAAGAGATGCCAGCCGAGGACGGGTGAGCTCAGGAGCAGGATGTGAAGCTTGACTCTTCAGCCACGAGGACCAGGAGGCGTCGACGACAACCAGGAGCTGGATTCGAGCTGTCCCACGTTGGATGTCGAGTGCTGCAGCGTCGGTATCCGGATTGGACCCAACAAGCCTTGGCAACAGCAACCCATGCAGAATGCAAAGATTGGCTTCGGTGCAGACCAGCGAGGTCTGAGGGACTCACCCTTTGGAGTAGAGTCAGGGCACGTCTGGAGCAACCAGGAAAACCCAAGAACCAAAAGAGTTGCCTTCGTGGGGACCCACCAGTCGAAGGACCAGGGATCGCGAAGGAGCCTCGAGCAGAATTGCTAGAAGCGAGCCCACAGAACACTTGTGGAGTGTAGGCCCACAATCTTCGTTGCAGATGGTGTTCAGGGCTTGGACTACAAGTAGCCCATGCACAACTTCGGGACAGCTCGGGAAGTAGGTGAACTTGCAAATATGCACGGTGTCCAGGAGTTCCGGTCCCACATCTCTTATGATAGCTACAGGTCTCCGCTTCGCTGGGGACTGGTGTCAGCCTCGGAGATATCTCGAAGTCCCTGTCCTGTGTCGTGAATTCTTCGGGATCCGGAGGGTGCCTCGAAAATGCAGACCGGCAAGATGCTTCTTTGGTGCCTGTTTGAACAGGGGAGCCACTCCTTGACCCCAAGGGAGATCCTTCCGTCTTCTAGTCGAATTAGAATGTCGAAGTTCCAGGATATATGTTGCAGAGTTTCGTCCAGGGTAATCTAAAGTTCTAGGGACTGGGTTCCTATACTTATACTAAGTTTAGGGGATGGACTAACTCTAAGGTCCCACCAATGGGAGGACCTGGGGAGGGGGTGGTTACACCCCTTTCCCTTTGTCCAGTTTTGTGCCAGAGCTGGGGCTGAGTGCCCCAGCAACCGGTTTGAACTGGGAAATGCACAGGGACACCTTGTGTGCCCCAGGCACTGTCTGAAAAGCATTCACTGAATACACCCACCCTGCCCCAATACACTAAAGCCTGTCTGGGGAGGTGGTCCTGGACGGGAAACCTATTGTCCAAGCCTCCCCTAACTGAGTTTCGTCCAGCAGCAGAAGGTCAGACTTGTGTCTGTGGCAGCAGCATCCATTTTGTGATGCTGGGGCTCTTTTAAACTATTACCGGGTAATTAAATGTGTACATGTATTCTCCCTCTCAAATTGTGTTTTTCTACCCTCGGCATCAAAACTGGTGGGGGGGGGGGAAGGATTACAAAGTGTTTGACACATGTTTTGATGCAGCCATTCCAAAGTTAATTTACAACAAGGGGTGGTGATGGACAGAGTCTCTGAATTAAGCAGAGTACTCTAACCCAGTCAAGAGATCAGGGCTAGATCCAACACCGTTTTTTACCTCATTGCACCATCCCAGTTTCAGAACCTGGCTGTATGCAAATTAGTCTGTCCCTGGCCCAGTGCATCATGGGAACAGGGCAGACCAGACTACAAAAGCCAATTCTTACACTGGGAAGGAAACAAGCTTCCGGGGACCGGTTTCTGCCATTTCAGGCGTCTTCGGCCCGGCTTGCTTGAATCCTGATGGTGCAATGAGCAAGGGACTCACATCTGAGTATACCCTTCCACGCTTAGGGTGGACAAAATAATTTACAACAAGGGGTGGTGATGGACAGAGTCTCTGAATTAAGCAGAGTACTCTAACCCAGTCAAGAGATCAGGGCTAGATCCAACACCGTTTTTTAGCTCATTGCACCATCCCATGGCTTGGTAGTTTGGTCTGCCCTGTTCCCATAATGCACTGGGCCAGGGACAGACTAATTTGCATATAGCCAGGTTCTGAGCTGGGATGGGGCAGTGAGATAAATAACGGTGATGGATCAAGCCCTGATCTTTGGACTGGGTAAGAGTGGTCTGCTTAATTCAGACACTCTGTTCATCACCACCCCCTTTTCTGTATCGTTTTTGGCCACTATAGGTGTGGCAGGGTATACTCAGACATGAGTCCCTTTCTCACTGCTCCATCAGGATTCAAGCAAGCCGGGCCGAAGAGGCTGAAATGCCAGAAACCGGTCCCCGGTAGCTTGTCTCCTTTCTGGTGAAGAATTGGCTTGGTAGTTTGGTCTGCCCTGTTCCCATGATGCACTGGGCCAGGGACAGACTAATTTGCATATAGCCAGGTTCTGAGCTGCGATGGGGCAGTGAGATAAATAACGGTGATGGATCAAGCCCTGATCTTTGGACTGGGTAAGAGTGGTCTGCTTAATTCAGACACTCTGTTCATCACCACCCCCTTTTCTGTATCGTTTTTGGCCACTATAGGTGTGGCAGGGTATACTCAGACATGAGTCCCTTTCTCACTGCTCCATCAGGATTCAAGCAAGCCGGGCCGAAGAGGCTGAAATGCCAGAAACCGGTCCCCGGTAGCTTGTCTCCTTTCTGGTGAAGAATTGGCTTGGTAGTTTGGTCTGCCCTGTTCCCATGATGCACTGGGCCAGGGACAGACTAATTTGCATATAGCCAGGTTCTGAGCTGGGATGGGGCAGTGAGATAAATAACGGTGATGGATCAAGCCCTGATCTTTGGACTGGGTAAGAGTGGTCTGCTTAATTCAGACACTCTGTTCATCACCACCCCCTTTTCTGTATCGTTTTTGGCCACTATAGGTGTGGCAGGGTATACTCAGACATGAGTCCCTTTCTCACTGCTCCATCAGGATTCAAGCAAGCCGGGCCGAAGAGGCTGAAATGCCAGAAACCGGTCCCCGGTAGCTTGTCTCCTTTCTGGTGAAGAATTGGCTTGGTAGTTTGGTCTGCTCTGTTCCCATGATGCACTGGGCCAGGGACAGACTAATTTGCATATAGCCAGGTTCTGAGCTGGGATGGGGCAGTGAGATAAATAACGGTGATGGATCAAGCCCTGATCTTTGGACTGGGTAAGAGTGGTCTGCTTAATTCAGACACTCTGTTCATCACCACCCCCTTTTCTTTATCGCCATTCCAAAGTTAGCATTTACCGCGAGGTATTAATGCACTTAAGAGTATATGGTATGGCTGTATCACAGAACAGCTATAAGGAAGGGATTCCAAAAGCTGCAGAGGGGCTCAGCTCATGCTTGGGCACCCTCTCACAGAAAACCAAGCACTCTGCCTTCAGGATTGTCAAGGCCTGCCATAGGAGTGACTTATAGGTTTATATGTGTCTGTTTTTAAAGGTAGATATAGGTATACTATATCTTAGTAAGGGGTGCTTACAGCACTTTACCCAGGCTGCAGGAGCCGACCTGTGGTGCCATTTTGGAAGGCTTCCCAGGGGTGGCATAATACATGCATCAGCCCCTGATAGGCCTCTGGGGTACATATGCCCTTGGTACCTAATGTACCATATACTAGGGACTCACAAGGGTAACCCAGTAACCAATCTGGTACATGCAGTCAGTTTAGAGAGGAAGCAGCTAGGCTGGGGTCCTGGTTAGCAGGGCCCCCAGCCAGACTGAAGTCGATAAATCAGTGAAACACAGCAAAAAGTGGGGGTTACCATAGTAAGCAGATCCTACTCTCCTACAGAATATCCGTTCTTCTCCCCAAATGCAGATTCAACCATTGCCTGGGCCCTCACCCTCTTGTCTCTGGAGGTGCAAGGGTTGCCTCGCAGGACATGCCTCCATAGGTCTGGTCAGCCAGCCGTCTCTGAATACATCTTCTTTCACCGCTGTGTGCTTTCCTTCATCTTGAAGGTCAGCCTAATGTAACCTGGAGTCGCCAGGGTCCGCGAATCTCCCTTGCTCCCACCAGGGACCCACCACTCTAGGCCTCCCAAACTACATCCTCTCTGGAAGGTCTGGAACACCCCAAACAGCGGCATCCCCATCCGCTAAAGGGCTGAGGTACTGCGGGCCAGCGGCCACCATCTTGGCTTATGGCCAGTCACCCCCTCAACCCCTGGAGCGCCTGCAGCTCAACTGTCATCTGGACCATGCAACGGTCTGGTCCTTCTCCTAGGTCAATAAATCTCTCCCATGTGTGGGTCAATTGTGTATGGCCCCATGTAGTACCAGGTGCACTGAGGCTGGGGACGGCACTCCACACACTCAATTCTAGTGCCATTTTATGCCTGGCCACCTTTTTAGCATTTTTTTAAAAGGTTACAACGTATGTTGCCTCCTTCACCCTTTGTCATGCTGCAGCGGGACCTTAATTTGGTCCCTATGGTACTGATGTGTACTCACTTCGAGCCGCTTCACAGCTGCCCCGTAGGGCGTCTCATCCTCAAGACCGTGTTCATCGCCATCACATCGACGTGACAGGTGAGTGAGCTTCAAGCTCTGTTACTGCACCATTCACTACCTTCTCGATAGAGAAACTAGTTCTGTGGAGGCGACTTTCTTTTGACCAAAAGGTGTGATGCCGTTCCACGTCTGCCACCCTTCTAGCTTTCTGTGCTCTGCCTCGAACCTCTAAGTAGAGAGATTCCATCACTTGGACTCCAAGAAAGTGCTGAGCTTTTACTTAGATTGTACTAAAGAACATCAAGTGTCTAATAACTGTGCGGTTCACTGGAGCAATGCAAGACTATATAGAAGACATTAATCTTATACTAAGTAATGCTCTGCATAAAGATCTGCTATGCTGGTACTTCAATCTAGGTTTCCCCTACAAGTGCATAGGGGTTAGGGTATTGCTATGCTGTCCCCTCACTCCCTATTTCTGAGGGATAATTCTAACTACAGATAGATTCTTCACTTTGTGAACTCCTCTAGGCTCCATACTCGATCTGGAGATGTTTCTCAGCGATTCCCTTGTGCGCCAGTTGGTGGTGTTGTGCTCCTCTCCATTAGATTGGTCATACACCAGAAGTGACGAGTAAATAATCGAAATCCCACCTCTGCTCAACGACTCCTGTTCCTTTCTTTCAACGTCTTCCGATAGGATCCAGTGATTGCTCTCTCACTGCTGTCATTTGACACAACCTTTTATCCAAAATGTTTCCAGTGTGCAAAGGACAAATCTTCCAGAAACACTAACCGGATTTAAACCCTGAAAGTATTGCCATAAACTGATGT